>NW_021703771.1:6187837-6264180 GCF_005190385.1 Monodon monoceros | reverse complement strand
CAGCAAGATCTTTTTGATCCACCTCCTAGAGTAATGGAAATAAAAACAAAAATAAACAAATGGGACCTAATAAAATAAAAAAAGCTTCAAAGCTTTTGCACAGCAAAGGAAACCATAAACAAGATGAAAAGGCAACCCTCAGAATGGGAGAAAATATCTGCAAACAAACAAAGGATTAATCTCCAAAACATATAAACAGCTCATGCAGCTCAATATTAAAAAATTTTTTAAATATTAATTTTTTTTTTTTCGGTACGTGGGCCTCTCACTGTTGTGGCCTCTCCTGTTGTGGAGCACAGACTCCGGACGCGCAAGCTCAGCAGCCATGGCTCACGGGCCCAGCCACTCCACGGCATGTGGGATCTTCCCAGACTGGGTCACAACCCATGTCCCCTGCATCGGCAGGCGGACTCTCAACCACTGTGCCACCAGGGAAGCCCCCAAAAATATTAATATTTTTTACTAATATTAAAAAACAAACAACCCAATCCAAAAATGGGCAGAAGACCTAAATAGACATTTCTCCAAAGAAGACATACAGATGGCCAAGAAGCACGTGAAAAGCTGCTCAACATCACTACTTATTAGAGAAATGCAGATCAAAACTACAATGAGGTAGCACCTCACACCAGTTAGAATGGGCATGATCAAAAAATCTACCAACAATAAATGCTGGAGAGGGTGTGGAGAAAAGGGAACCCTCTTGCATTGTTGGTGGGAATGTAAATTGATACAGCCATTATGGAGAACAGTGTGGAGGTTCCTTAAGAAACTAAAAATAGAATTACTATATGATCCAGCAATCCCACTACTGGGCATATACCCAGAGAAAACCATAATTCAAAAAGACATATGCACCCCAATGTTCACTGCAGTACTATTTACAATAGCCAGGTCATGCAAGCAACCTAAATGCCCATCGACAGACAAATGGATAAAGAAGATGTGGTACATATATACAATGGAATATAACTCAGCCATATAAAGGAACGAAATTGGGTCATTTATTGAGACGTGGATGGATCTAGAGACTGTCGTACAGAGTGAGGTAAGTCAAAAAGAGAAAAACAAATATCGTATATTAACACATATATGTGGAACCTAGAAAAATGGTACAGATGAACTGGTTTGCAGGGCAGAAATTGAGACACAGATGTAGAGAACAAACATATGGACACCCAGGGGGGAAAGCTGCAGGGGGTGGTGGTGGTGGTGTGATGAATTGGGAGATTGGGATTGACATGTATACACTGATGTGTATAAAATTGATGACTAATAAGAACCTGCTGTATAAAAAATAAATTAAATTAAATTAAAAATTAAAAAACAAAAAAGAAATTGAAGATGACCCAAATAAATGAAAAGATATACTGTGCTCATGGATTAGAAGAATTATTATTGTTAAATTGCTCATACTAACCAAGGCAATCTACATTCAATGCAATTCCTATTAAAATACCTATGACATTTTTCACAGAACTAGAACAAATTATTCTAAAATTTGTATGGAAACTCAAAAACCCTGAATAGTCAAAACACTCTTGAGAGAGAAGGAAGCTGAAGGTATCATCTCCCCTGATTTCAAACTATACTACAAATCTACAGTAAATAAAACAGTATTGTATTGGCACAAAAACAGACACATAGATCAATGGAACAAAATAGAGAACCCAGAGGTAAACCCACCCTATCATGGTCAATTAATCTATGACAAAGGAGGCAAGAATGTACAATGTGGAAAAAGATAGGCTCTTCAATAAATAGTGCTGGGAAAACTGGACAGTTATATCCAAAAGAATCAAAGTGGACTACTTTCTCACACCATATACAAAAATAAACTCAAAATGGATTAAAAACTTAAATGCAAGACCTGAAACCATAAAACTCCTAAAAGAAAACAGGCAGTACACTCTTTGACATGGGTCTTAGCAATATTTTTTGGTCATGTCTCCCCAGGCGAGGACAACAAAAGTAAGAATAAACAAATGGGACTACATCAAACTAAAAAGCTTTTGCACAGTGAACGAAGCTATCAACAAAATGAAAAGGCAGCCTAATGAATGGGAGAAGATATTTGCAAATGATATATCCAATAAGGGGTTAATACCCAAAACATACAAAGAGCTCATACAACTCAACATCAAAAAAGCAAACAACCCACTTAAATAAAAGGTCAGAGGACCGGAATAGACATTTTTCTAAAGAAGACGTACAGATGGTCAACAGACACGTGAAAAGGTGCTCAACATCCCTAATCATCAGGGAAATGCAAATCAAAACCCCAATGATATACTACCTCACACCTGTCAGAATGACTCTTGTCAAAAAAAGTAAGAAAAATAGGTGTTGGCAATAATGTGGAGAAAATGGAACACACATGCACTGTTGGGAAGATTGTAACTTGGTGCAGCCACTATGGAGAACAGTATGGCTGTTCCTCAAAAAATGAAAAATAAAACTTCCATATGATCCAGCAATTCCACTTCTGGGTATTTACCTGAAGAAAAGAAAAACACTAGTTTGAGAGGATATATGCACCCCAATGTTCATAGCAGCATTGTTTACAATAGCCAAGATATGTAAACATCCTGTGTCCATCATCAGATGAATGGATAAAGAAGATGTGGTGTATATAGACAATGGAACTATAAAAAGGATGAAATCTTGTCATTAGCGACAACATGGGTGAATCTAGAAGGTAATATTCTAAGTGAAATAAGTCCGCCAGAGAAAGACAAATATCTCACTTATATGTGGAATCTAAAAATCAAACAAACAAAAAAACAAACAAAACAAAATGAAAACAGATTCATAAATACAGAGAACAAATGGGTAGTTGCCAGAGGGGAGGGGTGTGGGCATTGAGTGAAATAGGTTAAGGGGATTAAAATAAATAAGCCATGGGGATGTAATACACAGCATAAGGAATTTGGTCAATTATATTGTAATTACTTTGTATGGGGACAGATGGATACTAGACTTATGGTGGTGATCATTTCATAATGTATGCAAATGCCAAATCATTATGTAGTACACCTGAACTAACATAATATTGTACGTCATTGATAGTTCAATGAAAATAGTTAGGCGTCAGTGAAGAGACCATGCTGTCATGAAGCAGGAGGTGGTTTTCATTTAGAAAATAGTGGCTTTATTCACAGGATTGAACTACAGAATAATAATTTTTTTAGATTGGTTTCTGTTTAACAATGTCTAAAATGTACTGTTAAATCCAATGTTAAGGTTACTTAGTAAAATTAAATCTCATCTTGGCAAAAAGCACACAGCACTTTGATTTCAAATATAATCTGAGAAGCCCAGAAATGAGGCAAATGGAATCCCACGATGGAAAAGAATAGATGCTGAGTCGCGAGAGGAGCACTATTACTAGAAAAAGGAGCAGCATATGCTACAAATGAAAAAATACATGCTTCCTTTGTTAAAATTATTGACCGTGCTATGGATCACTTTTAAACATCATAAATTTAAAATCAGTTTTTATTGTAATTTCCACTCATAAACTGACTTTGACATTACTTTATGTTTAAGTTGTATAACTAAATTTATTTTTTATACCTTAAAGTACATAAACACCAGGCTTGGGATTTGACACAATGAAAAACACTTGAAGGTATTGATATTACATGATATTTTAACACGTCTAGACTATGAATAAATCATTTCTTGCATCACCAGAAGAAAAATCTTAAGAAGAAAACTAACTTGGGTCACCAGTTCATGTGAGAATGTTTGTTCCATTAGAAGTACACAAATGGTATCCATTAAGAGTTTATAATTGCAGAAATATGGAAATGCGAATTTCACAATTCACATTATGTTACTGTGTGCAGTCTAGTTTTAGAATGAGAAATTGGAAAATTGCCTCTGTGTCCACAAATCAAAAACACTCAGATATTAACATTTCAGTGTCATTTTCGTTTTTGTCAGTTTTCTTCACAGTGCAATAGGTGAACCACGGTTTTTGAGTATAACATATACTTTGGGACTCAAAAAAAAGCTCTTTTGATTTTAAATGAAGAAACGGAGAGCATAGACTTTTAATTTTTCATGGATTGGCTCTTGTGCAAAAACCTCTGGCCCCCCACTGGTTTACATACAAATGAGCAAATGTTCCAGCAGAACCAAATGGGCTCTCAACCATAGGTGCCAATTACCTTATCAACATATTGTAAGCTCTTCCACAAAGAAAATAACTTCTCAGGGTTGTGATGACCAATTCAGCTGAATGACAGTGAAAGGGGATTACTAGCATTGGGAGGAAAAGGCTTGATCAAACTTCCTCAGGTCCACGGAAACGCTCCCCTTGGATCATTGTTAAATCCTTTGGGTGGAAGATAACGTGTAGGCACAACACGGAGCCCAACAGGGAGATAAGTTCTAAATCAGCACGCAATGGAGCAGGACAGACATGTGCAAAGTCACTGGGATCTGAGGCCAGAAAGGCTTAACTGTAACCTGACTGTAGGTATTAAAATAGCTAGAGAAGTATTTGTCAGTCAGAAGGAGGATTATCGGTTAGCAAGAGAGGGACAGAAAATAGGACAAGAAGACAAATTTTGAGGGTTTTCAAGCGCCTTATTTGGAAGGACAGTCTGATATTTTAAATTTCCAACAAGGTAATAAAATTTTTTTCAGTGACGTGTAAAAAGCAGCTATTTTTGAAACACAACATGTTAAAATCCAGTGGTGTAATACCCACAGTTAACCTGGATACATAACTAGATTTCCCTATGGTCTAAATGTAATTTCAGGGTGCAGGCCATAGCAACCTGTACAGTTACCATTACGCGGGTAGGTTGACTCTGTTTGCTGGGCCTAAGGCCTGCAGTCATTGCGATGGGACTCTTTTACATTGCTGACCCCTCCACAGCCCCTGACCCTCATGTGTTTCTGACTCATTCACCCTTCTACTCTCCAGTTCTAGGCCAAGTTAACCCTCTATATCCTACTTTTTTTTCTTTCTGTCCCATTGGCATAAATTTTTCTTCCAGCCTGTTCTTCTTTCCTTTTAATTAAAACTTACAATTTTCTTTTCTTCTTTCTACCAATTCCTATGTAAGATTATTTCTATAAATTCTACCTCACAGTACATGTTTTTTCATTTTGTTTGTTTTTACCATTAAATTTTTTTTTAATTGAGGTATAGTTAATTTACAATGTTGTGTTAGCTTCTGGTATACAGTAAAGTGATTCAGTAATACATATATATATCCATATATATATCCTTTTTCAGATTCTTTTCTGTTATGGTTTATTACAGGATATTGACTATAGTTCCCTGTACTATACAGTAGGAACTTGTTGATCACAGTACTTGTCACTTGATCATAATCCTATCTTTGGTTATGGACCTTGTAAGGACCTTGTAAAGGGAATGAATGAGAAACCATTCTCGTGCCTCCTGTTTCCCACACCTGCCCTCCATCCCCCAGCTCGAGGAGGGGAGCCTCTTGAGTGCCGTTGGGATTGGGCTGAGAGGAGTGATGGTTTGTGCTTCATGAACTCTTTTTTTTTTTTTTTTTTTTTTTTGCGGTACACGGGTCTCTCACTGCTGTGGCCGTGGCCTCTCCCTTTGCGGAGCACAGGCTCTGGACACGCAGGCTCAGCGGCCATGGCTCACAGGCCCAGCCGCTCTGTGGCATGTGGGATCCTCCCGGACAGGGGCACGAACCCGTGTCCCCTGCATCGGCAGGCGGACTCTCAACCACTGCGTCACCAGGGAAGCCCTCATGAGCTCTTTTGTTGAGAGTTTTGGCATCTATGTTCACTGTAGTTTTCTTCTTTCCTCCTGTCTTTGTCTGGTTTTGGTGTCAAGATAACCTTTCTATAGGTTGTCACGGCCTGGTCTGTTTTCTCACTTGGGCCACTCCACCAGCTTCCTGCTGTCCACGGGTTCCTGTCTTGCCAAGAGAATTCTCTGGAAGGCCTCCACCAGGGGAGGTTGTTGCAGCTCTCCTTAGCCTTACACACAAATAAGCCCATGGGAGAGGGTAGTTCTCAGGGGCGTCCACCAAAGCCTTCAGGGTGAGTTGAATGAGCTAGCCCGGGGGAGGCCGGGGAGGGGTGGATGGGAAGAAGCTCACCCACACCCTTTCTGCACCAAGATGCTCCTCAGTAATCTCTTTATCCCAGCTCAGCACCAGGCACCCCTGTGAGTCAGTCACCCTCCGCACCTGCAGTGATGCCGGGCCTCTCCCAAAATTCAGGTCACACCCTTCAACCTGATGGGTGATTCTCTTGTGTAATCTTGTCCCACTGGCTTTAGGGAAAGACAATTCAAAATCTGAGAGACAGAAGAACGAGGGGAAGGAGAATTGCTCCCTCGCACACATTGCCTTCCTCCAAAGGCCTCTAGCCCTCTTCATATAGTCAAGGGGCTCTAGGTTTGGATAGGCCTATGTTTTCCTACAACATCTCCTCTTATTAAACCCCTTGGGAGTGACGAGCTACACATGGCCATTTCTTTGACCTTAAAATGGAACAGCATCCACAGAAATCCTGGTACCTTCCCATGATTTGTTGGGTGTGGGGTACGGCAAGGGCTTCTACAGTAATTCCAAGCATCTTAGTCCATTTGGGCTGCTTTGACAAAAATACCATAAACTGGGTGGCTTAGAGACAGCAGAAATTTTTTCTTACAGTTCTGGAGGCTGGAAAGTCCAAGATCAAAGTGGTGACAGTTTCAGTGTTTGGCTGGGGCTATGTTCTCATTTAACTTCACATAGCAGAAGGGGCTGAAGAGCTCTCTGGAGTTGGGCACTGACCATTCCTGAGGGCTTCGCCCTCCTGACATAAGCACCTCCTACAGGCCCTACCTCCAAATAGCATCACCTTGAGTCTTAGAATTTAATATATGGATGTGGGGCGGGTGAGCACATATTCAAATATTCAATCTATAGCATCAGGGGAGCAGGAAAGGACTGTCTATTGGGTTTTTACATCCTCATGGAGTATATTACAATGTGCACACAAAAAGCCTTGAAACTCTTAAAGGCAGGTATCTGGGGGTGAGGAAGATTGTGTTCGTTTATTAGGAGCTTTTTACTTTCTAAATTATTCATGTTTGGAAATTTTATTAATGAGCATGTATTCCTTTTGTAATTATCAACAACCAATAAAGATGGTTATTATTATTTTTTTTTTTGCGGTACATGGGCCTCTCACTGTCGTGGCCTCTGCCGTTGCGGAGCACAGGCTCCAGACACGCAGGCTCAGCAGCCATGGCTCACGGGCCCAGCCACTCCGCGGCATGTGGGATCTTCTCGGACCGGGGCACGAACCCGTGTCCCCTGCATCGGTAGGCAGACTCTCAACCACTGCGCCACCAGGGAAGCCCAAGATGGTTATTATTTTTAAAGAACTCTGGTCTGTAATGTAAGGCTTCCTAGGTTTAAGAACATCACTCAGGAGAGTGTGTTCAGTCCTCACTGGTCTGGTCATATGCTGAATGAATAGTACATCCTGACTGGGTGGAATAATGGAAAGATGGGCTGACGTGCCCTTTTCTACCTGTTCAGGTGTGTCACTTTCTCTTTTCCCTTTCTCCCAATCTTCCTGATTCAAACCACTACTATCCTTGTAACTAGTCACTCTCTCATCAGCAACACAGGTTTACAAGGCTTTTCCAACTTGAAAGTTAAGCTACTGCCCAATGCTACCCCAATACTTAGGTGTTCAGAGTCAGCAAAAGAGTGAACCCAATTTATTAAATAAGCTGAATTCAATGGAAGGTACTGGGTTGGCCAAAAAGTGCCTTCGGTTTTTAAGTAAAAATAAAAGACACATTTTTCATTTTCACCAAGAACTTTATTAAACAATATAGTCACCCCTTTTTTCCACTACCTTCTGCCATTTTTCATGCAACTTCATAATTCCATCTTCCAAAAACTTTTTATCTTTTTGAGCAAAGAACTGTTCCAGGTGCCTTTTACAGTCTTCCAGGGAATTGAAATTTTTTCCATTAAGAGAATTTTGTAAAGACTGAGATAAATGGAAATCTGAAGGTGCAATGTCTGGTGAATATGGTGGATGAATCAAAACTTTCCAGCCAAGCTGTAACAGTTTTCGCCTGGTCATCAAAGAAACATGCGGTCTTGTGCTTTCCTGCTGGAAGATCATACGTTTTCTGTTGACTAATTCTGGACGCTTTTCGTCAAGTTCTGCTTTCAGTTGGTCTAGTCAGGAGCAGTACTTGTTGGAACGATTCGTTTGGTTTTCCGGAAGGAGCTCATAATAGGGGACTCCCTTCCAGTCCCACCATATACACAACATCACCTTCTTTGGATGAAGGCCGGCCTTTGATGTGGTTGGTAGTGGTTCATTTCCCTTGCCCCATGCTCTCTTCCATTCCACATTGTCGCGCAGTGTCCACTTTTCATCGCCCGTCACCATTTGTTTTAAAAATGGAAACTTTTCATTACGTTTCAATAGAGAATCGCATGCGGAAATATGGTCAAGAAGGTTTTTTTCGCTTAACTTATATGGAACCCAAACGTCAAAGCGATTAACATAACCACGCTGGTGCAAATGATTTTCAACAACTGATTTGTACATTTTGAGTATGTCAGCTATCTCCCGTGTGATATAATATTGATTGTTTTCAATTAATGTCTCGATTTGATCGCTATCAACTTCAACTGGTCTACACGATCATGGAGCATCGTCCAGCGAGAAATCTCCAGCACGAAATTTCTCAAACCACTTTTGACATGTTCGATCAGTCACAGCACCTTCTCCATACACTGCACAAATCGTTTTTTGTGTTTCAGTTGCGTTTTTACCTTTCTTGAAATAATAAAGCATAATATGCCGGAAATGGTGCTTTTTTCTTCCATATTCAATATTAAAATGGCTACACAAAAATCCACCAATTTTGATGTCTTTTTTTAAAATGCACGCTGATGTGACAGCTGTCACATACGACCTAACAAAATTGTTTTGAATGAAGTTAAAGATAACTATGCGCTACTAGAGCCATCTTCTGGAAAAAACTGAACGAACCTTTTGGCCAACCCAGTACATCAGCTATTAAAAATGGTTCATTCTAGGGCTTTCCTGGTGGCGCAGTGGTTGAGAGTCCGCCTGCCGATGCAGGGGACACGGGTTCGTGACCCGGTCCGGGAAGATCCCACATGCCGCGGAGCGGCTGCGCCTGTGAGCCATGGCCGCTAAGCCTGCGCGTCCGGAGCCTGTGCTCCGCAACGGGAGAGGCCACAGCAGTGAGAGGCCCGTGTACCGCAAAAAACCCCCACAAAAAAAACAACAACAAAAAAGGTTCATTCTAGTCTTGAAAAAAAATCACCAGCTTCACATAAAATTTAAAGTGGTAGGGAGGTTATGATCTTTAATTCTTGAACTCCCCTCCTAACCATAAATTCTCCTTCACATACAGAGTTAAAAAGGGATGTAAGAGGAGTTTAAATTCTTGGCCCTTCAGCCAAATAAAATAGTAATAAATGGACTGGAGGGGGAGAAGAGAAATTGAAGAGATTTCTCCTCTGAGAATTGGTGCTGGTCTATGAATTCCCACTTCTAACTCCAAGAAGTGATATGTGTGTGGAAGGCTGAGGTGACATGTTGCCATCTAATCCCTAGCCTAGTAAGGGAGGCCTCGAGGGAGCTACTTGGGAAATCTGACATATGGGCCTTGCATCTGAGAGAGGGCTGGTACCCAACTTAGGCATGGGAGAACTTCAGCCGACTCTGGAGTTCAGCTGACTCCCTCTGGGATATCCAAGAAGGGCTGATAGCTTTAATATTAGAACTAGGACAAGGCAGCTACATTGGGAACGGCCTGTGCTCTCAAAGGTTATTGGTGCAAGCCATACGGATCATGTGGTGTACAGGGGATTTGGGCGGTGTGTGAGAAGGGGGAAAACTGGCCTGCCGTTGTCTTAAATTTCTCCTCCAAGCCAGCGGGCCTTCAGGAGAGGATTAGGAGACCTTAGCAGGAAGAGGCAGAAGTTTAAGTGACCACAGTATGCCCTGCAGCAGGTGAGGGAATTTTAAGTGGCTAGCTGGAGTAGAGATGTCTCTATTCACTTTGAGGAAACTATAGGAGAGAGGCCTCCCCAGAAGTGAATGGCCCACAGGAGGAAAAGTCACATTCAAACACTCGCAAGTTCAGAGAGCAGGAAACCACCTTGGATGGTACAATTCACAGTAAAACTCTTCTCGATTTTCTTCTTCCCTCCTCATTTTGCCCTTCCCTTCAGCAGGATTCCAGCCTGAAACAGGTCGGGGGTAACATAACCACATAATGCATTGTCAAGAGATGTGGGCTTCATCCATAAAGTTGTGTTGTGACTACAAATACGTTTGCTCAATTCAGTGGTTAACGATGTACCCACGCTCCATGGACCCAGGCAAGCCACCCCGGAACCATTCCGTGGGCTTCACTATGGGCCTATGGCGGTACCTTGCTCACTTATTTATGAACATCACGAGATGTTCTGATATGATCACAGAGTCAAGCACGTTTAGGGTATAAAGTCATCATGGAAATTTACAGGAATGTAGAGATCTAAATATAAAGGCCATAACATCACATGATAAGGCAGCGTCCAGCCCAGCAGCTCCTGAGACTGGGCCCCGGTGCCAGCAAATCAGAAGGTCATTTGGGCAGCTGGAAAACGTTCCCTTCATAGTCCGCCATGCCTGCAACCTGGGGAGGACTTCTGCCTTGGACACTAGGGAGCTTGTTCCTTTACAGCGGCAGGGGAAGCCCCCAAGGCGGCCGGGCTCTGCAGAAACAACACCTGCTTCGCGCGTGGGCTCCTAGCTTTTCCGGTTCAGCAGCCAGGACCTAATTAAGTATTCCACAGAGGTGACGTAGCCGGGAGACCACGCCTCCTCAGAAACCCCGCCCCTCCCCGCAGCCGGCAGCGCGTGATGTCACGGCGTCCCGGACGTGCCCCGCCCCCGGCCGATTGTCGCCAGGGGCCGCTCGCGGGTCCGGTCTCCTAGGCAACCAGGCGCTCCGCCCCTCCGCCCCTTTAACCTTTAGGGTCCGCGGGGCCGAGTCCTGCGCTCGCTCCCTTCTCCCCTCCCTTTCCACTCTTCGCCGGGGCTGTCCCGGCCGGAAGCGAAGATGGCGGCGGCGGCGGGTGCGGCGTCAGCCGAGCTGGTGATCGGCTGGTGCATCTTCGGCCTCCTGCTCCTGGTAGGGGAGACGCTTGGAGTTCCCCAGGGCCTGGACGGGGGAGGGGCAGCCCCGCCGTTGGTCTCCGGGGCCGGGACCCTCCTTGCCCCGCCCCGCCCGCTCCTGCGGGAGCTGCGGGGGCCCTGGGCTGGGCCGCGGTGAGGGGCGCGTCGGCCCCTCGTTGCCCGCGCGGGGTGGTCCCCTCGGCTGGTGGCTGCGTCCTGACCCGGACTCTGCGCTGGCGCACCTGGGTATGGGGGCCCGGGGAGAGGAGGGGCCCTGGGAGCGCCCGCCTGCTCGAGTCCCGTGGGCGCCGCGTCGTCGCCCCGGGAGGGGGGTGTCTCTGCCCCTCTGAGTGGTCCACCTTGTCCCTTCCCTTAGGATGGGGGGTCTTCAGCCTTCTCTCCCCATTGTGAGACCCTGCCTTGGTGACGTGCGGTGTTCGTTCTGACGCTGGGTTTCGCGTTCCTTCCTGGTCTCTGATGGGCGAAAGCCTGTGCAGGGCGGAGCTGGGGCCCTGGTCACTGCCAGTGTCAGGGTCAGTGTACCCACCTGACTTCAGGTGCCTCCTTCCCAGCCCCCTGGTTCCTGCTTCTCCAGTGAGCAAAACGTGGGCCTTAATGGGCCAAATGGCCTAGGTTGTACTTCCCTAACCCATATTAAAACCCTTTTATTTGGGAATTCAGTTTATTTCTCTTCGTACCCTTCCCCAGTCTCGCTCTTCCCTCGTGGTCTCCAGCGCATCCTGTTGTTGCTTCAACAGGACAACTATCTGGCCCGAAGTATTTTGCCACTTTGCATTAGGAAAACAACAAAATCAAACCAAAAAACTGTTTACTTCACTTGTTGAAATCAAGACTTGTCTCATTTTACTTCACTTTCTTGATTCCACTACCGTGTTTGCAACCTCTGTGTTATAGTCTGTTTTTCCAGTAGGTGTTGCAGCGGAAACTACTCGCCCCTCCAAAGTGCGAAAACTTGAAAAGGCTTCTCTTGTTGCCTTTACCCCTCGCCCGGAAAGTAATAATGCCTTTACCCCGGAGCACTTTATTCTGCTTGGAGAAATGTGGAAACCGTGAAGGTTGGCTGTGGTTTCCAAAACTTGTACTTGGAGAGTTCACTGGCTTTTCCCATACCCTCGTATTCACTTGACTTTGTAGCGGAGCAAAATTTGGCGCCCCAAAATGGCTCTCTGGCTTGATGGTTAGTTCAGGCTGATTATATGTAAGAAACAGAAGACTCGGGAAATCTTTCTCTTTTACTTCTGTCTTAGCTGCTGGGAGAATTTCAGGTAAGGGGCTTGTTCCCAAAATAGAGTCATCACCTGAGATATCCTGCAGAGGATGTGGGCTAGGCGTGATGGTGGTGGTTCTCCGCTGGGCCTAGAGATCCGAGTCCCTCTGTCCTGTTGTGTCTGCCTGGCCCAGCAAAAGTGTATTTGCCAACCTTTTGCTTTCTGTGTGCATGTGAATTGCCTTCCTTCCCGTTGAAGTCCCAAACCCACCCCCATCCCCCCACCCACCCCCCGCTGCCAGGATCCTCTGTCTGTAGCTGAAAGTGGTATTTAAGGTGAGGGCTTTGGCCATTTTGGCGAGTTTTCTTGGGTCTCTCCCCTGTATACATGTTCTCAAGCGTTTGTTTGATTTTCTCCTGTTGATCTATCTCATGTTAATTTAGTTGTTAGACCAGTCAGAAGAACTGAAGAACGAAAGGTACATTTCCTCCTCCCTGACAGTTAGAGGAGAACAAAGGAGCAGGTAACCTGTATCAAAGTTCAGGGGGGAGTCTCTTGGCAGTTATCAGTGAAAAACATGTAAGGTACAGCAGTTGTACTGTAAATTGTAGGAGGATGCAAACAAAACAAAATGTGGCCTTTAGGAGGGCCTGAAGATAGGTGGGAAAACAAAAATTCTTGTAACAGGTTATTTTAAGTACTGAAAACCAAAGTATGGTTTTATGAATTAAATAGGACTTCAGAGAATAGAGAACAATATTGGGAGAAAGTGGAATTGAGGCAAACTTTGGGTAGATAATGAAGGGAAGCCATTTAAGTTGGTGATATTACAGTGGGAACAAGATAAAATGAGAAGGGAATTAAAGGTCTGAAATTAGATGTTGGAGTAGAAAGAAATTAGTAATGAGGGCCATTGTTTAATTTTCTGCAAGTCTCTTTAGTTCCTGGATTATTAGAAGAGAGCTGAATTCTCATGTCTGCTTCTGCATTCAGCCTTTTCAGAGATTATTTTGGTTGAAGTATATGAAGTTTTAGTGATACGCAGTTGGAAGCAGAGTATCTTAGGTCATTGTGGACCTTGTTCTATAATACTACACCAAAACTCAGTAAGTAGAAGCTTCTTAGTATGAAATATGGTTTCTGAAACCCTATCAACGAACTTTTGTTCAGTTGTATTAAAGTCCACGTTGTACTTTGAATGGATCTTTCCCCATGTGTGGTTTTATAATGTGATGCATTTGATCGTTTAGAAAATACTGGTTCACTGAGTTATGCAGATATTCCAAATATGGATACCTTTCATTATATAAATCAAAATATCACATTTATCAGTATCACTACTGATCTTGTCAGAAGAAATGTCTCAGAAATGAATTGTCAAGCTCACAGTCGTGGATACAGGTTTTCCAAAATTCTGGTTTTCATTTGAAAGCTTGAATTTTATCACCTGTAACAAATACTGTCAGTTGTTTTTCTTGAACTGATCGGCTTCCTTTGTTCATTTAGACAAAATCTGCCAAATATCCAAGCCTGAATAACCATAGTTAGTCACTTGTGCTTTCAAGCGAAAATGATGTTTCTTGGAAATAGTGCCTAGTTTGGCTTTTGACTCTTAAATACTGAGGTGCTTTTCCTGGGGGCAGCCAGCCATCGCAGGTTGAGTACATACTTCCAGTATGCATTTCCCCACGGAGTATTAAAAGAGTCAAGTGTTGAAGTTTAATAAAGTTAACATTTACTGCTTTGTCAATTATAGTTTTAAGTTAAATAGTCTTTAAAAAAATTTTTTTTCCCCCTTCTGTGAGTGTGGTGTGGTGGTAAAGAGTAAGATCACTACTGGCACGTTTGGTGCCAAGGCCAGCAGTTTTCCCCACCAAGGCTTTTGCGCCATCAGTGCATATATCAACATAGTGACAAAGGCGAATGACGTCTTAGTATTATTATGGGGTTAGTTTCAATTTGCAAATCCCCAGAAAGGGTTGTGGGACTGCCAGAGGTCTGGGGACTTAACACTTTGAGAACTGCTGCCAGTCATCTTCTAAAGAATCAGAACACTGAGACTGACTTCTTTTGTAACCTTGGGCAAACAGGATGGACTTCATTTTCTTCTGCCGCATAAGGCAAGGTGAGCTTGGCCCCTCTAAAGCCTATAATCCAACTGTCTACGTTTACTGTGTCAATCTGAGCTCCTCTACCTAAGCCTCCCCCTGCAGGATGCTCAGTAATTTGGTTTACACCATCTCTCCAGTTGCACTTCCCGTTACTGTACAAGATTGAGTCTCCGTTTCTGTAAAGCAAGTTTACTCTTGTTACTCAAAGTGAGGGCATCATCTGGGAACTTGTGAGAAATACAAAATATAAGACCCCAGCCCCACCGAATCAGAATCTGCAGTTCGACAAGATCCCAGGCAGTAGGTGTGTATTCATTTAACAAAAGTTTATCTGTTCTCATGCCTGCCTCTGCCCAGGTGCTTCTCCACCTTGACTGCTCATTAAAGCCACCTGGGGAGTGTTAAAAGCCCTAATGCCCAGACAGGTGAAATCACAATCTCTTGGGAGGGGTTGGGGACTCCTCTAAACCTTTCCTTATAGTTGTTAGCAAAATTATGTATTGGTTTCTTTTATGAAATCCTCTAAGATGTTATTTCATATGACATTTAATAATAATTGCTGCTCTTTGTGGCGCTGTGCTAAACCCTTCATTCAATTTTTATAACCTGCTATGAAAGAAGTATTCTTATTTCTATCTTACAGTTGAGGACATTTGGTTTATTTTATAACGTAGTAACTATTGATAGATCTGTTACCGAGTCCAAGCTCTCTCTGCTCGCCGCATGACAGGCCAGTGAACCCGAGACAAGGTGTCGGGGCAAGGAATACGACTTTACTCGCAGACTGAGAAGATGGTGGACTAGTGTCTCTGAAAAACCATCTTACGGGGTCTGGATGCCAGTTTCTTTTGCAGAATCAGAGGGAGAGGCCTTGAGGAAGTAAAGTAAAAGGGCCATCAGTCTTGCAAAACACTTCCTGGAATGACCAGCCTGGGAGAGGGGATGTGTTAGTTTCTTTTTCCTTGCAGCCATTCACAGGCCGGCGGGTTCCCTGAGGCAGGCCATTAGGTATGGTTATAATAACAAAAGCAACGGAAAGCAAAGGTTGAAGTCGAAGAAACAGATCCAACTTGGAGTCCGATTTAGCTCTTCCCTGTTACAGATTTAACCTGTAAACAACTGTTTGGGGTTCTGTTTTAAAACTGTAAAGGGATCTTGAGACCAAAAAGTTTGGGAACCTCTGGCTTAACTATTTTGCCTGCGTTGCCCTTTCCCTGCCTGTTATTGGCAAACTCCTTCCTTTGCAGTAATACCTGTCACTCTGAACTTTGTAGAAGTGCAGATCTCCTTGAAGTCCAACAAAAAATTTATTGAGCACTTTGTGTCAGGATAGAAAGAAAAGGTTCATCTTCCAGTGACTTCCAAAATAATTGGGGAATATTTTAAATATCTGTCAATTAATTTAGAAACAAACCCATTAAATATTAATATAAGTAACATTTTATGAAAGAATATTTTCCAGAACAAGAAGAAATTAGTAAGTTGTTAAGCCGGAATTTGAATGAAGGTCTTCTTTCTCTCTCCCCTTCCTTCCTTTCTTTCTTTTTCTTTCTCTCTCTTCCCCCTTCCTTCCTCCCTCCCTCTCTCTCCTTCTTTCTTTCTCCCTTCGAAGCTTTCTTTCTCTCTCCCTCCCTCCCTCCCTTCCTTCCTTTCTTTCTTTCTTTCTTTCTTCCCTTTCTCTCTCTCTCCCCCTCCCCCTCTCCCTCTCCCTCTCTCCCTTCCTCCCTCCCTCTCTTTCTCTTCCTCCCTCCCTCCCTCCCCCTCCCCCCTCCCCCTTCCCTTCCTTCCTTCGTTTCCTCCTTTGTTTCTTTCTCTCCAACAACCAGGTTCCCAGGAGCACATTTTCCTTTTCACCTTATTTTTTCCTGCTATTCTGATACCAACCGAAATGTTAATAATGTAAAGGAATTACATGCAACAACTTGGATGGATTTCAGATTCATTATGCTAAGTGAAAGAAGCCAGACTCAAAAGACATGCTATATAAGGACATGATGACATTCTAGAAAAAGCAGAAGGTATGGGGACAGATAACAGATAGTGGTTGTCGAGGGCTGGGGAGTAGAGAGACGGGTTAACTCTGGAGGGGCAAAGGGGATTTTTCTGTGGTGATGGAACTGTTCTTATATCTTGACTGTGGTTGGAGAATTTGGAAACTGAAACTAGTTAGGTGGTGCTTAGGTTAGTTAGGTGGTGCTTAGTTCAGTTCTGGCTCCTGAACTAGAAGGGAAGTAACGTTACATGAAAAACTGGGTTTGCCTGTTGATGGGTGTTGAACCAAAAGACACAGCCAAGCCGAAGAGCAGGAGTAGGGAGAGCAAGGGGGATCCTTCCCAAAGCAGTGTGTCCTCAACAGCAAGATTGGGAGAGTTTTAAGCTAAGGGTGTATGCATATTAAGGGGCTTGAGCAGAGGAATAGAATTGGGGTAAAGGTCCACAGAGTCCAAGCTTTAATTGATTGAAGTCACTAGGGTCAGAAAAGGTCAACATCATCACCCCTTAGGTTCCAGTTGATCTAGTGGTTGAGCACCCCAGGCGGGGTTAAATTCTGCAAAACAGCTCAAGAAAGTGCTTCAGGCTAATCTTTACCACCTGTTGAAACAAAATTGGGAGTTTACAACTGATTTATTATCTTTACTGTTGTTACTTGTCTCACCTGATAAGTCTTTTGTTCCTTTAAGATCTTTAGTTACTGAGACCCATTCAAGCAAGTGCGCTGTAGCCAGGCTTAGATGGCTTGGGCCAAAAGTGGCTTCTCTTAAGTCAAGAAGGCCATGCCTGGTTCTCTTTCTCTAGGGAATCCCTGCCCTGTCTGCTTACAGTGAAAGTTGAATCTGTTGAAAAGCATGAAATGCCAAAACTAAGCTTGTGTCCCAGGGCTTTGATAGAGCTTGGTTAAAACCCTGGTTTTCAGGTTCGCCTCAGGTTGGAATCCTCAGGCATTTGAAGTGCTGCCTGGAGGAGCCTCACTCTCTGGTTGAAGTGGTTTGCGGGTGGGTGTACAGGTAGGAATTTAAGTTTTTACCCAGGGGATTCTAACACAGCCAAGGTTGAGAATCACTGATTCAGGATCTGTCTGCTTCCCCTAGGATTAGGGCGGAGGTTCTCGAAGTGTAGTCCTTGGACCAGCATCAGCCTCACCTGGGAACTTGTGACAAACGCAGGTTTTCTGGACCTTCTCCAGACCTGTTGGGTCTGGAACTCTGTGCTTTAGCAGCCCTCCAGGGGATTCTGATGCTGGAATCTGAAGTTAGAGGATTGCGAGAGTACAGTCCTATACCCTCTGTTAGTTTCTAGGAAGATGGAGATGACTATTCAGAGTACCTTGTTGAGATGTCAACCTCAGTACCTCTGAGTGTACTTTTTCCCTGGAAAGTTCCTTGCAGTGCACGTGCATCCATTTTCAGTGTTCACTTTTCTTCGTTTAATGCCCTTTGAAATGTGAATTATAATGTGTCAATTGCATGGTGATTATTGGCAGTTAATCTTTAGTTGAATGGTACTCTTGAACTGTCATAATGGGACAGAAGTTAATTTTAATTCAAGTGGTATTCTGTGATGCTTCAGCAGTAAGAATACGATAGAATAACTTCTAGTTATGTCTTCTTTAGGTTGGGGAGATTTATAGGGAAAAGTATTCAGAGCTAGTTAGAACTGTAATGTTGTGTGAAACCATGAATGGTTATACTGTGTTCAGTGAGGAAATATGTAACTGAGCACTGTTATTGATAACTTTTGCTTGTTTTTTTTGGTGTCTTGGCACCCAAGTGAAGTTGTACTGCTTTCATGAACTCGGCTTTGAAAGTTATAAATCTTGAATAAATTTATAAGGGGTAGTGGATGTTGCTTGCACATCCGGAAGAATCGCGACTTGACATAATGTTTCCCATTGGGAACTTACAAACACAGACTAAAATCAGTTTTAGAGAATACATAGGGCAGTAACAAAACATTTCTTTCTGTTCTATTTCAGGCTATTTTGGCATTCTGCTGGGTATATGTTCGTAAATATCAAAGTCAGCGGGAAAGTGAAGTTGTCTCCACCATAACAGCGATCTTTTCTCTGGCGATTGCTCTCATCACATCAGCACTTCTACCAGTGGATATATTTTTGGTTTCCTACATGAAAAACCAAAATGGTACATTTAAGGTAATTATCATCATACTATGGGAATTTTTCCCTTTCATATTCTTGGCAATTAAGTATTTACTGAAATGTTTAGCAGTGCAGTGTATGTTGTGTTTTATTGTTGTCTCCGGGAATAAGCGAGAATGGAAATGCACATAGAGGCCGAGCATGTGACAACTACATGGAACAGACAGACTGCTCACTGACTTACACCCATCCAAGTGTGAAGAATGCCTTTGTTAATCGGAAAATGTGCTAAGTAATCATAATAGGGTTATTTTTGTGCCTCTTGCAGCTCCCTTGAAGTCTGTTTGACTTGATCTGCATCAGTGCAGTACGTGGATAATTTAGAAGGGGTTTTGTTAGTGAGATTAGGGTCTTCATCTCTGTGTCATATTGAGTACTCTGAGTCACTGTGATGTAGGCTGTGGATTATCAGACCTGAGTTCTAATCTTGATTCGCACTGTCTAACTTGTGTCTTTGGCCAAACTGAACTTTTCTGGACTTCAAATTCCTTATTTTTAAAATGCATGGTGTTGGACTGGAAAATTTCTGAGTTCCTTTTCAATTATGCAAGTTACTTTTACATTTCTTATTAGTGTAACCTTCTATGAGGCAGGAACTGTGTCTTGTTTGTTTCTGTATGCCCAGTGTCTGACAAGCAGTAGGTACTTAAATATTTGAATGAAATATTATTTCAGTTATCTCCATAATGCATGGTTCCAAAATAAGTTCCTGAATTGGGCCAACTGGGCTGAAATGATTTGGTAATTTTTGGTAGTTAGGTTTGGATAGATTCTGATTGCTGTGAAAACTACAGTTATTTTCTGTAGGTCAGTCATTCATTTAGCAAGTATCAGTTGACCACTTAGTATGTGCCAAACACTGTACAGAGATAGTAACTAACATTTGTTGAGTATTTACTATGTGTCAGACCCTTTCCTAAATGGTTTACATGTCTTCACGCCATTAATGTCCCAACAGCCCTATGAGGTAGATAGTGTTATCCATGTTTTTATGGGCAGGAAGCCAGGGTTCAGAGAGGTGACGTGACCCATCTCAGGTCTTGGGGTTTGTAAGTGCTGTTGCTGGGATTTGAAGTTCTGCAGTCTGGCTCCAAGGTTCTTTGCTCGCTGGGATCTGGATCTGTACCTCTACCTATATCTATCCATCTGATACAGTGGAA
The DNA here is from genome assembly GCF_005190385.1 of Monodon monoceros. NCBI lineage: Eukaryota > Metazoa > Chordata > Mammalia > Artiodactyla > Monodontidae > Monodon > Monodon monoceros. The sequence continues at coordinate 6,244,358 of NW_021703771.1, read as the reverse complement.
GTAGTGTTATCCCTTGTATAATTGTTGTTTGAGTAGGAGATTTTTTAAGTTTTAAATTTAGAATATTTGATTTGTTTAAATTTTGTGGGATTATGTTTTCATCTTGAAATTTCTAAAGTAAGTATTTTCATGAAATTATGAACTTGCCCTTAGATTATGTAGTTGTTCTGGGACCATGCTTAATTTAGTAGTCACTTTCTGGGTACTAGTTTTTTGTTTTACTTTTGTTTCTCTTAACCCGTGAGATTGCATTTATACTTGTTTAAACAAGACTTAGGAATTCACCCACCTAAAGAAGCAAAAGTATTACCCATAAAAACTTGGGGCATTTATTTTATTAATAATATGCCCCAAAAGAGAAGAAAATGTATAACTGTAGTTAATGTGCTTATTTTATGGTTGTTAAATCTGAATGTGCACCAATAATTAGAAGGGAAAAATTCCGTGTTAGTGTTTTTTCCCCCAATTAAAAAAAAAATGTTTTCTTTCATTATTGAGTGATTATTTATTCAGCAATTGTATGTTTTTTTTTTCTGCTGTTCATTTACTTAGTTGTCTCTGTTTAGTTCTGTTTGTTTTTGGCTAACTCAGCTTAATGTACCAGTTGTTTTCCCAATACTTTGATGCCTTTCTTGATATTTTAAACATTCTTTGTTTCCCTTTCTGTCTTTTTCCGTAGCGAGTATTTTCTCCAAAATGTTATTAATGAATTCCCTTGGGGTGCTTAGTGAAAGACAAGAGTAGGTATTTAAGAATTAGTTTTCAGACTTCATGCGGCAGCTGTAAATTTAGCTGTTTTCGGGTAGAAGTGCCCACAGTGTCTTTAATCTCTTCTGTCCTTATTAGTCAGGATGAATGTGCAAGTTGACGTTGTTTTCCATGATGAATTATGTTGTATCCTAAGTTTTACAGTGTGCATTTCTTATTCCTAAATGAATATAAGTATTGTCTAACTTTCTCCATTTCACCTCAAATATTGAAGTCTCTAAACCGATTAGGGACCTGCTTATAAGGTATAATTGTTTGGAAACTTGAGATGTCGAGCACTGCTAACATTTGGCGTAGGAACTGAGGGTGCCAGGCAGGCAGTCTACATACTTTCCCTGTTTTGTCTTATTTGCCTTCCTAGCTGTTTCTGCCTTCTTTTGGCCAAGGGTATATTGTAATAACGTCTGAACTGTTTCCATTCACCCTTTTTTTTTTTTTTTTTTGCGGTACGCGGGCCTCTCACTGCTGTGGCCTCTCCCGTTGCGGAGCACAGGCTCCGGACGCGCAGGCCCAGCGGCCATGGCTCACGGGCCCAGCCGCTCCACGGCATGTGGGATCTTCCCGGACCGGAGCACGAACCCGTGTCCCCTGCATCGGCAGGCGGATTCTCAACCACTGCGCCACCAGGGAAGCCCCCATTCACCTTTTTTTAAATACATGGCACTATGAATAATTTCAGCCAGATAATTTCTTTGTTTCTAGTTTTTGTGAAATAATTAACTTTATAGATTAAAAAGGAAAAAAACCTTAAAGTATAGCCAGAAGTGTTCTATTATAGTGTCTAATTGACCAATAACTTTAGCTAGTGATATACATAAAGTATACCAATCAAAAAAATCAGAAATGGCCACTAACGTGAACAAATATTCTTTATTTTATACAGTGTGTAAAATTAAAATAAAATCAGTAGTTAAGATATGGCATTGCAACATTTGTTTTGGTAGCTAAAATGTTCACCTCCTTCCCTCCATCAATGGTTAGTCTCTTTATGGCCCATAATTAGGAGATGTCTGGGTTGAACTCTACTGCTGCCTCATACCTACTCTCAGATGCTGGTAATTTTATCCTAGAACTCTGTACTCTTCGCTACACCTTAAGTATATTCATGAACTTAATATTGACTGAGTATGAAATGTGTACCTGACAGAGATGTGGATGCTAGAGATTAACGATTACAGCCAACGAGGCCGCTGCTCTCAGGGAGCTCACATTCTGTGAGAGCAGACCAACAGTCAACAAACAAAACAAGCTAGCTTCCTAGTGCTCACTCCTGTGAGGATGCAGAACAGAGCGATGTGAGGCTCAGCTCAGTGGTGGGTGTTGAGGCAGGACAGCGGGATGAGGAGGGCCAGGGCCAGGCTGCCAGGTCCTGGAGCTGGGAACTGAGTGAGGGCTGCCTCAGGGAGAAGCAGCAGCAGGTACAGAGGCCCTCAGGCAGATGTGCTTTTGGCCCGTTTGGCTGAGGTGTGGCATTGGGGGCCGTGCTTTGCTACGAGCTGAGATGAAGAAGAAGGTGGGGACAGATTGTTTGCCACTTTTAGGCCATGTTAATGGGTTTAGATTTTCTTCCAAGGGCAATGGGAAGTTAGTGAAGGTAAAAAATAAAGGTGATGTGGGTTAGAGGGGTACTAGTGGAGAAAAGTGATTAAAAGCGGTATGGATTTTGGAGCTAGAACTGCTTGGATTGGCTGATGGATTAGATATGGGGGTGGAAGGGAAATGAAAACTAGAGATTAACGAAGCACTAAAGCTTAGTGCACCTTAGAGAAAGAGGGCATCCTGGGGGAGTAATTAGACTTGTGTGTGCACACGGGCAAGGGAGGGATGTAAAAAAAAGAGCTGTATTTTGGACAAGTTACCTTCAAGGTGCCTATCATACGTATTCAAGTGCAGCGTCGAGCAGGGAGTTGAAGCTCCAGGGAAACCTTAGGGTTGGAGAGAAGTATCTGGAAGTCATCAGCATGTGCACGGTATTCAGAGCTATGCACTGTCCAGCTGCTGGGGAGACCAGGTGGTCAGACAAGGCTTGGCATGGGCCATGGATTCGAGAGCCGCGCTAGTTACCTGGAGCTGGCCCAAGGGGAGGGGCTGCAGCCTGGGAGGTGGGAAGGAAAACGAAAGAGGAGGCTTCTCAGGAGAAGAATGTGTTTCAGGAAGAGTGATGCTGAGAGGTGGAGGGGGAGAGGGAGGGGAGTGACTGCGTTCTGGTGAAGAGCCGTCCCCATGGAGCCGCGGGGCAGTTGGTGGGAGTGGCTGAGTGCGGGCGGAAGGTGAGGGAGCAGTGACGGGGATGCTGACAGCTTTTCAGGAAGCTCTGTCCTCCAGGGGAGTAGGAGGTGGGGTGGCGTGTGTTTATCTGTGGTGGTGGTGTGTCCTTTCATGGAAACTACTAGAGCGTGTGTACTTTAGGGTTCAGTAGAGTGGGAGAGGTGTCTGGGAGGAGAGAAAGCGTATCGCTGCAGGTGCAGTGTCCCTGCGAAGGCAGAGGGGTGGGGACCCAAAGGGAAAGGGTTGGCTGTAAATAGCGCCGTCGAGCACAGATCGCGGTCGGTTCTAGATTGGGGAGTGAATTGAGTAGCTCTCTTTTGTCCTCAGATTTTTTGAGAGACCTTTAAGTCAGTGTTTGTCAACCATTGGCTTCTGTGCTGGGTGACCCCTGTGAGGGCTGTCCTGTGCATTGCAGGTGTTTAGCAGGTCCTGGCCTCTGCCACTCGATGCCGGTAGCCTACAGAGCCTGCCGCCACCCTCCATCTCCAGGACATTGCCAGGTGTCCATGGGGGACGGAGTCACCCCTGCATGAGAACCATTGGTCTGAGGTGAGGTTATCTGGTAAAATTAAGGAGAGTCAAGTGTGGTTTGGGGCTGGACGGAGCATTTCAGAAAGTCATCTTGAAGAATGGGAGAGGGAGTTTTACATACACGAACCGCTTATCGCTTTGTTTTGTGGACTTTATATCCTTTTCCTTTCTTCTAAAATGTTCTTCTTTCGTATTCTTTACTTAGTATTAGTTCTTGTTTGTCTCACATTCCTGTAGGGCTTCTGGAGTTCCTTTCGGTCTCTACTTTGGGAGGCAGTAGCTTGTGAAATGTATCAAGGGCACAGCATTTCTCAAAATGTAGAAGAAGGAAGTTTCATAAACTAAGCTCTTTTGACAGTACATCAGATACCTTGGAGGCAAGACTGTATATAAAAGCCAAATACACAAATAGTACTTCAGTGATGTTGTATATTTTACACATATTTTTGCTTTAAAATAGTAACAGTAATGCTCTCTAACTGCCACAAGATTTGGTTAAACTAAAGAACGTTGGAGGGTAAAAGATACTAAATTTCAGTGAACCTTTGGCTTTAATTACCTTCAGACTTTCTACATTTAATCTTTTTCTGAGGTTGGGGTCTTCTTCAATTTTGAAGTTTAACTTTTATGTGATTCTCAATGGGTACGTTAATGCCTCGTGGGGTTGTCTTGGAAATTGGTAGGGAGCTTGCGTGAGGATAGATGTAATTATCCTGTTTCAAAAAATCTTCAAGTTTGAAAAATCTTTTAAAATGTCTGTTTTGATGTATAAACAATGACTAAAGAAACAGCTTTTGGGAGTAGAAGCTTTGGTTGTGTGTATATTCATTTGGATTCTTGCGTCATTGATGAAGAAATTTCCAGTCATTGGCTAGAATTCTCCCCAGTGCTTTTCCAGTCCTGTGTGGTAAGCACTGCTTAACGTTCTTTTCATTTTTCTGTAGTATATGTACAGTGTTTCTTTCATTACGTTTTTTAGACAAAGATTGTGTACGTCGTTAAAACTGTTGGTTGCAACTTGTTCTGTTTACCCGCACTCAGAAGTACTTTATGGATATCCATATACACCTGTATGTTTTTCAGATGACTTTTAGAATCAGCATGGCAAAACACTGTACCCACTATTGGGATTTTGATAGGCAATATATAGTGTTTATAGATTAATTTGGAGGGGTTTGGTATTTACGGTCTTTTCATGTGGGAACGTGTGACTTTTCATTTATTAGGATCTTTTTTATATTCTGTAATTATTTGTTTCTTTATATAGTTAACATAATTTTAAAATTTAGGCCATTAAGTTTTTCTTTTTTAAAAAAATTTATTTGGGGCCTCCCTGGTGGCGCAGTGGTTGAGAGTCCGCCTGCCGATGCAGGGGACGCAGGTTCGTGCCCCGGTCCGGGAAGTTCCCACATGCTGCGGAGTGGCTGGGCCCATGAGCCATGGCCGCTGAGCCTGCACGTCCGGAGCCTGTGCTCCGCAACGGGAGAGGCCACAACAGTGAGAGGCCCGTGTACTGGAAAAAAAAAAAGAAAATTATTTGTTTTTTATTTATTTATTTTTGGCTGTGTTGGGTCTTTGTTGCTGCGCACGGGCTTTCTCTAATTGTGGCGAGCGGGGGCCACTCTTCGTTGCGGTGCGTGGGCTTCTCATTGCGGTGGCTTCTCTTGTTGCGGAGCACGGGCTCTAGGTGCGCGGGCTTCAGTAGTTGTGGCGCGTGGGCTCAGTAGTTGTGGCTTGTGGGCTCAATAGTTGTGGCTCACGGGCTCTAGAGTGCAGGTTCAGTAATTATGGCGCTCCGCGGCATGTGGGATCTTCCTGGACCAGAGATCAAACCCTTGTCCCCTGCATTGGCAGGCGGACTCTTAACCACTGCACCACCAGGGAAGTCCTCTTAAGTTTTTCATAGTCTTAATTGCTATTGGAAAAATACTATTTTCATTGTGCGCTGTGTGTCAAGGTTTGCATTTGTAATGCTAAATTTGGGGTTTCCACATTTTTGTTCTTTTAGGCATTTGTTAATTAGAAATTCATAGATATTCATTGCTAGAGGTGTTTGTAGGTGAAAAAGGAAAAAAAAGAAAAACCTGAATTATTTTAGAGTTAAATGTTTCCACTCTTCCTTAAGAGACCTTGTAAGTGGGATGTTGATACTGACTTGAGCTCTTAAAGCATTGATAGAACAAAATTGACCTGAATACTAATTTGAGCCTTGGTACTTAATCGCAATGACCAGTCACATTAACGCTCCAGGCTTAATTTTTTATATGCGTACAATTAGGATAGTCAAAAAGGCTTGCTATTATACCCCAGTTCTATTTCATTAATGTATAGTTTTTTTATTTGAAAAGATTAATTAGAATTAATTTTCTAAGTTAAAGTACTAAATTTAAATGACTAATTTAAAGAAAATGTGGGTTGAATGCTAAGAAGTTTATATTGACTGTTCTTTTAGGTATTTTAAAATATCTTGTTTCTAAAATACAAATCATACCTGTCACTCTGTACAAAACCGCATCACTCTTTTCCATTGCCTTTAGGACAGAGGCCAGAATACTTGGCGTGATTCACAGTCCCTCAAACCTAATGCCTTTCCCTCCCTCACTCCACCTGCTTTCTCTTCCCTTTCCAAAAGCTCTAGTGAATCTATATTTTGCTTCCTGCAGGTTTTTCAAAGTCTCCATGTATGTTCCTTTATTCTCTTCCCTCCTTCCCACTGTGTTATTCTGGCCCCAGTTTAGTGGCCATGGCCCGTAGCTGCCTCTCCTTCATGTGCTTCCCCAGAACCATGTCGTCACATTAGCTCAGCATTCACCTGCTGAAATTGCCTGTTTACTTGTCTGTCACTTCTTGAGGGCACAGACCATACCTGTCAGAGTCAATGGTACATTTATAAGTGATATTCAGTCATATTAAAATTTAAGTATAATTGTTAAGCAAATGGCTGTTTCATTAATATTTCTATTGTTTCCTTTTGATCCTAGGACTGGGCCAACGCTAATGTCAGCAGACGGATCGAGGACACCGTATTGTATGGTTACTACAGTAAGTATATTTCCATTTCATTGCCTGTCTGGGCTGCTCGCCAAAATGTAGAATAAAGCTACATATAGACTTTTTTTTTTAATTAGAGTATAGTTGCTTTACAATGTTGTGTTAGTTTCTGCTGTACAGCAAAGTGAATCAGCTATATGTATACATATGTCCCCTCTTTTTTGGATTTCCTTTCCATTTAGGTCACCACAGAGCACTGAGTAGAGTTCCCTGTGCTATACAGTAGGTTCTCATTAGTTATCTGTTTTATACATTTTATTGTATATGTGTCAATCCCATTCTCCCAATTCATCCCAAACCCCCTTTCCTGCCTTGGAGTCCATACGTTTGTTCTCTACTTCTGTGTCTCTATTTCTGCTTTGCAAATAGGTTCATCTGTACCATTTTTCTAGATTCCACATATATGCGTTAATATACGATATTTGTTTTTCTCTTTCTGACTTACTTCACTCTGTATGACAGTCTCTAGGTCCATCCACGTCTCTACAAATGACCCAGTTTCGTTCCTTTTTATGGCTGAGTAATATTCCATTATATATATGTACCACATCTTCTTTTATCCATTCATCTGTCGATGGGCGTTTAGGTTGCTTCCATGGCTATTGTAAATAGTGCTGCAGTGAACATTGGAGTGCATGTATCTTTCGGAATTATGGTTTTCTCAGGGTATATGCCCAGTAGTGGGATTGCTGGGTCATAATACAGTTCTATTTTTAGTTTTTTAAGGAACCTCCATACTGTTCCCCATAGTGGCTGTACCAGTTTATGTTCCCACAGTGTAGGAGGGTTCCCTTTTCTCCACAACCTCTCCAGCATTTATTGTTTGTAGATTTTTTGATGATGGCCATTCTGACTGGTGTGCAGTGGTATGTTGTTGTAGTTTGATTTGTATTTCTCTAATAATTAGTGAAGTTGAGCATCTTTTCATGTGCCTCTTGGCCGTTTGTATGTCTTCTTTGGAGAAATGTCTATTTAGGTCTTCCACCCATTTTTGGATTGGGTTGTTTTGTTTTTTGATATTGAGCTGCATGAGCTGTTTGTATATTTGGGAGGTTAATCCCTTGTCAGTTGCTTCGTTTGCAGATATTTTCTCCCATTCTGAGGGTTGCCTTTTTGTCTTGTTTATGGTTTCCTTTTAATTCTGATGTCACATTTGAGATGACTGTTTCAACACCATGAATAAGTAGTATAGAACTCATCTGGTCATCCTGAAACTTCTGTTACATACTTTGTTTTACTTAGGTTCACTTTCAGCCCTTGTTTGTGGAGGTTCAGTCAAGTTCCCTTAAATCTCTGCGCTCTTCCTCTGATACCGTTGTTTGATAACTTTTGTTACCACTTTCCCACTTGCACTCTTGATTTTGAAAATCTCAGTTTTCTAGAAATTTCTTCTATGTATTGGCAGTAGTAGAGTGTACTGTCTGGGAGTTTGCAGCATCAGCCAATTTAACCTGGGGGTCATGGTGGATTGGTGTGTTTTGTACCCTACAGAACCGATTAATCTGGGGTGGTGGTGGATTGGCCCCTCCTTCCCTCCTTTCCTCTCTCTTCCTTCCCTAGTGTTGGATTAGAGAACCTATTTATAATAACCACCTAAATGTTTTCGAAATTGTCTCTTTGAATAAATATGACTCGTGCTTTTATAAAAATGTGTAAGTGCTGAGTTAGGAAAGGGCTGTCTTTTTTTTTTTTTTTTTTTCCAGCAATGAATCAAGAGGTTGAATAAAATTTCAGTAGGACACTGAAAAAAAAATCTATAGAAGTTTCTGTTGATGGGGTAAGTTTTTCAGGATTCATTGGATTTTTTTTTAAATTAGTTTATTTTTGCTGTGTTGGGTCCTCGTTTCTGCGCGAGGGCCTTCTCCAGTTGGGGCAAGCGGGGTCCACTCTAAATCGCGGTGCGCGGGCCTCTCACTATCGCGACTTCTCTTGTTGCGGAGCGCGGGCTCCAGATGCGCAGGCTCAGTAGTTGTGGCTAACAGGCTTAGTTGCTCCGCGGCATGTGGGATCTTCCAAGACCAGGGCTCGAACCCGTGTCCCCTGCATTGGCAGGCAGATTCTCAACCACTGCGCCACTGGATTTTAACTTAGCTGCTTTGGCTCTAACTTCTGTCTCCTGATCTAAAATGTACAGGACCTATGAAATTCCATTTCTTTGGTATAGATTTCAGAAATTTTATGGTATTTTAATATAGAATTTATTATTTCTAATGAATAAATTAAATGTATATCGTAAAATCTAGATTTGACCTGTTAAGAGAAAACTTTTGAAATGGTGGTATATTAAGCAGAATACGAACTTATTGGCAGGATATGAATCACTCCTTCAAAAACAGTTTTGTGGGATTGGGCCTGTCTCCTGTGTAACACTACAGTGTATTTATGCTGTGGAACATGTGACAAGATAAGCCAGCTTTTATCTTAGTGCAGTCCAGGTTTATGAACCGTATCTTATCGATGAACCTAGAGGCTAGTGGATTGATCCATTGTAACCAAGGTTACAGAGACTTCTACACTGGAATGTTAATTCAGCGGTCTTTCCAGTTGGTTTCATAGAGAGAATTAAGCCTACAGGAAGTGATCTGTGATTATTTTTCTTAATCCTCCCAAGGATAGTGTGTTTCTAGTATCATTTTAAATGCATGAGAGAAAATTAATCATCATAAACAAGATGACTTAGGGATTTAGGGTTTGATCCTCTGTATAACTTGGGTTGTAGTGAGAAACAATAACTGCCTTGGGATAGGATAGTTGAGTCACTGATCTAGGGAAGAAATCTGCATGAGAAGCCAAATTATGAATAGACGATTTCTTGATGACTGTGGAATTGGAGCAAGAAGACTTAATTCAATAATATTAATGGTTGTTGTCGTAAAGTTAGTTATATCCATTTTAGCTATGGCTGGTAGGCCTTTGACTTTGGCTCAGATGATGCCCTACAGCTAGGAACCATAGCTTCTGAGATGGCTGTTGTCCACAAGCCCAGCCCTTTCCCAGAAATGCTGGATATTATCTAATTACATATTACATCTCTGATTCTGCATGCTGAGGACTAAGCGGACTCCAGAGAATCCGAAGCACTATTTTTATCCATTCCCTTCTGTGAGATTCTGTAGTTCATCTAGTCTCCCCTAACATATCAACACATTTTCGTTGTCTGACCTTCCCAGGCACTATGCAGGGCTTTCATATTCAACACTTTCTTTGGTCTTCATGAACGTCATTTTGTGGAGGTATTTTCTACATTTTACAGGTGAAGAAATTTTTACCCAGAGATGTTAAAGATCACCTTGTTAGTGAGTGATGTAGCCCAGAGTGGATATTATTTCCTAAGCTGGAGCTGCTTACTGTTAAGTGAGCTGCCTTTCAATAAATTGTTCTGGGGATGTTTGTTACTTCTGGAAATGCTTAGCCAGCCCTGAACCCCTGGGGCCGCTTTAGACATCATCTGGAGACCTTTTAAATAGTACGGAATGTGGAATACATCCGCAGAGATTCTGATTTACTTTGGCATTCAGTTAGTATCACCACTATTCTTATCAGAGAAGTGTTTATGTATTGGAAGGATGTAAGACTTAAGGTGCTGGATTCAAGTTTTCCAAAAATTCTGGTTTTCTCTTGACACCTCAATTTTTATCATTAGTAACAAATACTGTTACTTATTTTCTTTAAAGTGACAGACTCACTTTATTCATTTTTGAGAGAATCTGCCTAATACTCCAGTCTGGATAGCTATAGTTTTTCTGTCCAGTGTTCTTTCAAGTAAAAATGATATTCTTTGGAAAAAAGTGCCTAGTGTAGCTCACAACTGAAATAGCACAGGTGCTTCTCACAAGTACACTGTATGTGTACTTCCCCAAACACAGAACACTGAAAAGATGTGCACTCAAGGGTGGACATCTCAGAATTATTTCTGCTTAGAGGGACTTTGCTGAATAAAAGTGCCCCCCGCTGGTGAGCGCTTGGTGGGTGAAGAGTATAGTAACTACTAGTGGAAAGGGAAACAGCATTTTAACGTTGTCATGAAAATAATTTCACATTGCGGATACCCTGCAAGGACCTTGCTGATCCTAAGGTCTCAAAACGACATTTTTAAGAAACTTCTGTTACGTTAATGGAACTTTGGGTGTTTTTTCTGGAAAGTTTGTGGAAGTGAGGCCTGCTGCTTCTACCCACTGGATACCCCCAGCTGTTGATCGGTTATTACCAGTCTTCATTAACTGAAGCTGCCTGCAAAGGTACAGTTTCCTGGAGCTCGTGGAAGGCTGAGAGGGTAGAGTTTGTTTCTGCCCCTTTGCACTGTACTCATGGGGACCCTGCACACAGGAGGAGACTTCCTCATCTGAGGATGTTGTGCCCACCCCAGAAACATTAAGGACTTGTTTTTTTTTCTCGTTCTGAAAGTTTTTGTTTATTTCTTCATCTGTGTCTTCAAATTTCTTTGATATTTTCTTTGAAAAAGCGTCTCTTGTCTGACGTTTTGGCTCTCAGTTGTGTTTTAATCTCATATTTGGACCTCTTATGAAATCTTTTATCTCTTCTGTATATGTTTAGCCTTTTATCTGAGCTCTATTTTTGGTTTCGAATTTATTTTTATCTTTAAATTCTTTCCTTTTATTTATTGTTATCTATTGTAAATGTTTATTCTGCTTTCTCTGACTATTCTTGAAATTTTTAGTTTTAATTCTTTCACCATCTACTTGCCTTTCATTTTCTTTTAAGTGAATTTTCCTTTTATTTAATCATTTTTCCTAACCCTTGTTTGGATTTTGTAGTGAGTGCAGGGGTTGTAGAGATGGGGAGAGCCCAAATCAAGAGCAGGGATTGTTCAAGGCTGTCGTGCTGGCTTGTCTGTAGTTGTCCTGTCACTTTCTTCAGAGACCCTTTCTCCTCTTGATGCTGATTTTTCGGGCTGTCATTTTTTGTCTACATATAAATTGAGTCATATACTATGTATTGTTTTCTCTTTGGCCTCTTCAGTGCTCAGCATTACATTTGAGACTTATCTGTATTGTTGTGGGTAACAGTACTTTGTTGATTCTCATTACTGTATAATATTCCATTGTAACAGCATACCATAGTTTATCCATCCTCGTACTGATGATCAGTTGGGTTGTTCAGCTTCTGGCTATTTCAAATACTGCTGCTGTGAGGCTGTTGTATATATGTGTGTGGTGTGTGTATGTGTCTACGTATACATATAGATAGACACATATACATATATATATAAATATATACACTGCATTGTTTTCCACTGTATGGATACTCTTTTTCAAATAATCCCAGATAATTAGATATTTAGTACGTTCTTACTTTTTGCTGTTAAGCAATTCTATAGTGAAAATAGGAGACTTTGCCGAAGCGTGTGCATATTTAGATGAGTTACGTTATGGAACTGAGGAAGAATAAGCTGGACCAAGAAGGTGTCAAACTCCTGTTTCTATGCAGGCATTTTAGAGCACCTGAGAGAGTTTTTAGGAAGTTTCTCCTCACTCTCTATTGGTTAACTGCTGAAAAATTGTACAGTCATTTTGAACTTAGTATCTAATTTGTGAAGAGTGCCATGGGACCTGGAGGTCAGCTTAACTTCTCTCTGACTTCTCCACCTGTGAGATGATGCTGGAGTAGTGCCTCTTCGTCGTAGCAGGAGTGTGAGAAGTGTTAGTGTTGAGTAGGTGTTAATGCCGGGCAGACTCCTCTCGAACTTCATATCCCTGTGTCCAGTGGTCCATCTGTCAGTTTCTACCAAGAAGTTAACATCTCTAACTTAACATTTCTAGAAGAGCTGATCCTCAATCTGTTATACTCTATTCAGTGAACAGCAACTGGAAGAATAGAGTTGCTCAGGCCAGAAACCTTGGAGTCATCCTTGACTCTGTTTTTTCACACTGTGTATCACGTATGGCAGTACATTCTCTTGTGTTTGACTTTCAGAATTTACCCATAATCTAGGAGTTCCCTGGTGGCCTAGTGGTTAGGATTTTGGGCTGTCACTGCTGTGGCCCCAGGTTCAATCCCCGGTTCGGGAACTGAGATCCTGCAAGCCATGCAGCACGGCAAAACAAAAACAAAAACAAAATTCATCCGGAATCTGACCACTTCTCACCGCTGTCTTGTAGACTAGGTGGTTTAAGCAGCAGACATTCATTTCTCTGAGTTCTGGAGGCTGAGAAGCCCAAGGCCAAAGGTGCTGACGATCTGGTGTCTGGTGAGGACCTGCTTCCTGGTTTGCAGGTGGCTGTCTTCTTGTTGTGTCCTGGCATGGCAGAGAGAGAGAGAGAGAGCAAGCTCTTGTGTCCCTTCTTACAAGCACTAATCCTGTTCATGAGGGCTCCACTCTCATGACCTGATTACCTCTCACCTTAAAACCCCGGCTCATTGGAGATTAGACTTCAGTGTATGAATTTTGGGGAGACGCAGTTAGTCCATAATGCTGTGTAAATGCAGAGGGATAATGGGTGCTTTCATGTTGTTAAGGTTACATGATCTGGGGTGTGACTTCACACATGGCCAGGTAAGAAGGTTGGCAGAGCCTCTCCCCAAAAAGCAATACAGGACTGACAGAAGAATAACTTCAGTGCTTTACAAATCAACCAAATACAAGACTCTTTGTACTTGCAAACTGGTAAGGACAGTGGTCGTGTGTAATGTTTTAGACTGGGTCTGTTGCCTCCTTTCTAACCAGCTCTCCTCTCTTCAGCCTGGTTATGTTCTGAACTGAATGAAGATAAAAATACAACATATCAAAATTTATGAAGTGTGGCTAAAGAAGTGCTCAGGGGATGACTTGCAGCTTTAAATTTCTCTTGAGAAAAGAAGTCTCAGTTGGGACTTCCCTGGTGGCGCAGTGGATAAGACTTCACACTCCCAATGCAGGGGGGCCCGGGTTCGATCCCTGGTCAGGGAACTAGATCCTACATGCCGTGGAGCAGCTAAGAGTTTGCATGCTGCAACTAAGGATCCTGCCTGCCGCAACTAAGACCTGATGCAACCAAATAAACAACAACAAAAAAAAGTCGTCTCAGTTGCCTAAACTGCTTGCTGCCTTATGAACTAGAAAAAGAAAAGCCAACTGAACTCTAAGCGAGCACAAGAAAGGAAATAAAGGTTAGAGGGAAATCAATGAAATAGAAGTCACATAATGTACACTGTGACAAAGTGGGATTCATCCCAAGAATGCGAGCAGGGTTGGTTTAATAACCCAAAATCAAGTCATGTAACATACCATATTAATGGAATAAAGGACAAAACCCACAATAGATACAAAATCTCAATACATACGAAAAAAAGCATGAATTTTACAAAATCCAGTATCCATTGCTGATAGAAACTCTCAGCTGTCTGGTTACAGAAGGGAGCTTCCTCAACCTGGTAAAGGGCATCTATGGATAATCTGCTCCTGACAGGTGAAAGACTGAATGCTTTTCCTCTAAGATTAGGGACAGGGCAAGAATGTGTGCTCTCACCAGTGCCGCTCATGGGGATTCTAGCTAGTGCAATAAGTCCGTATATAAATAGATAAGTAAAGGCATCCAAACTGGAGAGGAAGAATTAAGACTCTTATTTTCTCAGCTGACATGAGACCCGATAGGTACAAAATCTCAAGGAATTATATAAAGTCAAATAGAACCAATAAACAAGTTTAACAGGGCTACAGGATGCAAGATTAATATGAAAACTAGAAATCTACAATTCAGATGAAATGAAGAAAACGATTCCATTCACAAAGCATGAGAAGGAAAAAAAAAAACACCTGAGAACACATTTAACAAAAGAAGTGTAAGACTTACACACTGAAAACTACAAAAAATTGTTGATAGAAATTAAAGATCTAAGTAGACATTTGCTATTAATGGATTTGAAAACATAATATTGTAAGGATGACAGTTATAGCAATTTACCCTCAAATTGACAATTTTTTTTTTTTTTTAGAAATTGACAAATGGTTCCTGAAATTTATGTGGAAATGCAGAGGATCTAGAGCAGCCAAAAACAATTTTGAAAAAGAATAACGTTAGAGAATTATACTATTAGATATCAAAACTTACCGTAAAACACAATAAACAAGACAGTGTGATATTGAAGAGGGATAGGTACATAGAGCCTAGAATTCAGAGACCAGAGAAAAACCCTTACATTCATGAGCAATTGATTTTAAACAACTGTGGCAATTCAATTTAATTCTTTTCAGTTTCAGTAATTGTCGGGTAAATTGGATAACCACATGCCACAATAACAACAAGAATATTGAGCCTTACCTGACATATACAAAAATCAACTCAAAAGTCAGAGACCTAAACTATAAAAGTTTAAAATTTCTAGAAGAAATTCAAGGACATACGTTCATGATGGGTTAGAGAGTTCTTAGATATGACACAAAAGCTTTATTCGTAAGAGAAACCTTCATAAATTCTACTTTATCAAAATTAAAAACTTTGTCCTTCAAAAGACATAATTTAAAAAATGAAGGTAAGCCACAGACAAGGAGAAGATATTTGCAAATCATGTATCTCATAAAGGGCTTGTATTCAGAATGTATAAACAGTTATTACCAATCACTAAGTATACAGTTAAAAACTGAACAAAATATTTGAGCATACCTTCATCAATAACAATCTCTAGGGACTTCCCTGGTGGCACGGTGGTTAAGAATCCGCCTGCCTATGCAGGGGACATGGGTTCGAGCCCTGGTCCGGGAAGATCCCACATGCCATGGAGCAACTAAGCCCTTGTGCTGCAACTACTGAGCCTGCACTCTAGAGCCCGCCAGCCACAACTACTGAGCCCATGTTTCACAACTACTGAAGCCTGCGAGCCTAGAGCCTGTGCTCTGCAGCAGGAGAAGCCACACAATGAGAAGCACGTGCACCGCAACTGGAGAAAGCCCACGCGCAGCAACAAAGACCCAATGCAGCCCAAAATAGATAAATAAATTTATTAAAAAAAATTAATGATCTCTAAATTGCTTGTAAGCATATAAAAAGATGTACAACATTGTTAATCATTAGGGAAATGTAGATTAAATCCCCAGTGAGATGCTACTACACAGCCACCAGAATGTGTCAGCTTAGGCTGCTGTTACGGAATACCGCAGACGGGTGACTTAAACAACAGACATGTATGTCTCATGGTTGTAGAGACTGGGAAGTGTAAGATCAAGGTGCCAGCAGATTCAGTTCCTTTCTTGGCTTGCAGAGGGTTGCCCTCTTGCTGTGTCCTCACGTGGCAGAGGGACGGGGAGAGAGAGAGATCTGGCTTCTCTTCCATTTATCCTGAGGACCCGAATCATGTCATGGGGGTCCCACTCATGACTTCATCTAAACCTAATTACCTACCAGAGGTCCCACCTCCAAATACCATCACACTGGAGGTTAGGGCTCTAACCTGTACATTTTGGGGTGAACAAACATTCAGTCCATAATGGCTGTAATAAAAACCAGACACTATCCAAGTATTGACAGATCGGAGAAACTGGAGAGTTCAGACGCTGCTGTTGGGAATGTAAGATGGTGCATTACGTTGGAAAGCAGTCTTCAGCTTTGCTAAAAAGTTAAACTTACTGTATGATCCAGCTGAACATAATGTCCACATGAAGATGTATGCAAATTCCACAGCAGCTTTTTTCGTAATAGCACAGAACTGGAAAGAATCCACATGTTTGACAACTGATGAATATTTAAGTGAAATGTGTTCTGTCCATACAATGGGATGCGTGTTCAGCAATCTGAGTCAGAGATCAGCAAATTGTGGCTTGGCCCACGGGCCCCTAAATCTAGATGCCAATTTGTTTACCTGTTGTCTGTGGCTACTTTCATGCTCTAACATCAGAGTTGAGTGGTTGTGACAGGGATGTATAGGCTGCAAAGCTGAAAATACGATCTGACCCTTTACAGAAAAAAGTCTCCCAACCCCTGTGCTTAGTGAAAGAAGCCGGAGACGAAAGACTGCATCTTGTGTAATTACATCTATATGAAATGTCCAGAAAAGGCAAATCTCTAGAGACAGAAAGCAGATCAGTGGTTGCCTCAAACTGGGGGTTGGAGTGGGATTAATTGCAGACTGGCACAGAGCAGCTTGTCTGAGGTAGTGGAAATGTTCTCAAAATGAATCATGGTGATAGTTACCCAAGAGTATACATTTACTAAAAATCATTGAATTGTAGACCTACAATTCGTGCATCTTGTGATATGTAAATTGTATTACAAAGTTGTTGGGAAAAATATTTAATGGGCAAACGTAAGTCAAGAGTAGCACAGAGCTGGACATATGACAGGCTGTCAGTACAGGATAGCTGCTAGTATTGTGACTTAAAACTTGAGGGGACTTGCATTATTATGATTTCTTTTTATTTTCTAGAGTTGGAATCTTACCCTAATTTACAGATGGAAAAAAAATGAGGCTGAAAAGTTATGAAGTACTAAGGTTTATAAATTGGAATGTGATTCTTTGTATATCACACAGCATGGCTTCCAAGAATAGTCAGGTAGTAATGCTACTTTGCATTATGTCTTTTTTATGTACTGTTACTTCAGCTCATATTTCTATGTATAGCTTTGGAGTCAACAGTTAATGATAAGTCTAGTTACCATTAATTGCCACGCAACTGTGAATTACACTATAAATTGCTCAGCCTTTTCTCTGGCCATGTAGTTTAACAATTTCTTGTTATAAAAACGGCATTGCAGCGTAAACCTTGAAATAAATACCATAGAGAGAGGAAGCAACCAACGAAAATAGTCCTTAAGGTAAACGACTGTTCTTCAGACGACATACTCTAAATTAAAACCTGTAAACGATTTTATCCTCCAAGTTCTATACTGTCAGATCATGCACCAGAATGTTTTAATCACTTTGCTCTACTGTCAGCAGTGGTACTAGTTATCTATTGTCACGTAACAAATTACCCCCAAATTTAGCAGTTGAAAACAACAAACATTGTGTCACCATTTCTGTGGGTCAGGAGTCCAGAAGCAGTGTCTCAAGGCTCCGCTAGGGGGGACCTGGCTCCCGAGCTCCCCATCGTGGGCATGGGCAGCCTCAGGTCTTGTCTGTGTGTCCTCAGCAGTGTCAGTTCCTGGCCACGTGCACCTTTCATAGAGCAGTTCACAACAGGCCTGCGAGCAAGCTGGAAACCAGTCTTTCAGTAACTTGTTGCCCCCCTTTTGTCATACTATCTTATCAGCAGTGATTTACTGGTCCAGCCCACACTGAAAGGCAGGGCATGAATATTGGAAGTGCTGGCCTCATCAGGAGCATTTTAGAGGCTGCCCACCACAGCTGTCTTGTAAATGTTGACAATCTTGATATTTACTCAACACAAAGTACTTACTTTTATACTTGCAGAGTATTTATTAAGCATACAAAGCTTGAGGTTTGAAGTCAGCATTTTGAAGTTCCCTGTGTGCCTTTCCCTGACGCCATCTCCTCTCCAGCCCCCTTAGAAATAACCACTACTTAAATTGTCTGTGTTAATTCCTTGCCTGCCTTATAGTGTTACCATCCTGTGTCCTTAGTTTTACAATTTTTGAACTTTATATGAAATTACTTGCTTGTTTTCATTCAACCACATGTTCGGGGGATTCAAACATGTTATTGCATAAAGGGTAGTTTATTTTCATTGTGTATGACTATATACTGCATGTTGGTCAGTCTGGACATTTGGATTTTTTGCTATTAAAAATTGTGCAATGAACATGTTTGTACACGTTTCTTGTTGCATGTGTGCAAAATATATACATATAATGGAGTCGATGGGTTGTAAGTTATGTTCATCTTCAACATTCTAAATAATGACAGATCATTTTTCTAAATGTACCAGTTTAAAGTCTTGTTAGGAGGATATAGCCTTCTAGTTGCTCTATACCCTAAACTTTGACATCGCCATGTATTTTTAGTTTTTGCCAGTCTGGCGAGTGTGAAATGATCATTCACTAATTTGCATTTCACATATTTGGGAATGAAGTTGCATGTCTTTTAAGATTTATTGGCTTTTTCAGTTTTCTGCTTCAAGTGCCTTTTTGCAGTTGGGTTGTGTTTTTCTTACTGGTATAAGAAAGTTTTTAACGTACTCTAAGTAGTTCATACAGTGATTCTAAATATTCTCTCTTTTTCCCAGTAGAATTAAGCAATGTGGGAGTAAGGAACTCTGAGTTTTGATTTAACCATGTCTGTGACCCCCTAGAATGATGCCTGGAAAGTGCTCAGTAGATGTTTGTTGAATTGAATACATTTGTCAGGGGAGATAATCATATGAAGTTTTTTGGTTTTAGTTCCTCCAAGTGATGTGTTACATGGATAAATTGCTCTTAAACCAACTTTGCATTCCTAGGATAAACCCAGATTGGTCATAACGGTGGCTTTTTGGGTTTGTTTTTAAATCTTCTGCTGGATTTGATTGCTGCTGTCTTGTTTAGGATTCTTTTAAAAATTGATTCAGAGGTGAAACTGGTCTGTAATTTTCCTTTATCTTATTCTCATCAGGTTTGAGTATCAAGACTGCTAGCTTCCCAAAATGAATTGAGAAGTGCTCTTTCTGTGTGTTAGAGAATGCTGTGAACCACTGAGCACTTACCATATAGTTCTTTTCTCCCATAATCTGTTTACATGTGACTGGTGACTAAGGGGTAGAAGTGAGCATGGCACTTTGTACTAATATTCCTAGTGAACCATTCACAAAATTTTTGCTTTTCACCTTGCAGCTGAGCTCCTCTGTTTTAGAATTCTTACCCAGCCATATGGGAGTACATCCAACAGGGATGAAACAATGATTTCATTGAATTAGGAGGTGTGAGTTCTACCTGACCATTTTGGTCTCCTTATTCCACTGAGTGAACAGGCCGTAATAGTTACTGTATCAGCTGGAGGGACTGGTGCTGATTATTAGGGGAAGGAGGGAGGGAGAAGTATATCTTGAACCCAGGGGACTCTGTGGCACCTCATGATGCTGCCATGTTCAGTGGCAAAAACAAATTGAGATCTATTCCACTCACCCCTCACAGCACCACCAGGGACTCAGGATGGCTCAGGAGTGAACGTTTGGGGTCCCCCATTTCTCCTACAAAATTCTCTCTCAGGAATTACACCTGGCTGCTGTGAACAGATTGGAAATGCATGGCTTAAATAGTGTAGTGGTTTTCGGGTCTTACATACAATAAGTCTGGAGAGAGGCTATCCAAGGCTGGTAAGGCATCATCAGGAGGCGCCTAAGCTAGCTCCTTTCCTGTCTGCTCTCCATCCTTAGTACCTGATTTCTACTTTAAGGTCACCACAGAGTCCAAGAGAGTAGCTGGAGTTTAAGCTATGATGTGTCCATTTTAGGCAGAACGTCAAAGGAAGGGAGAAAGACAAAAAAGGCAGTGGGAGCTGAAAGGAAAATGAGTATTGTGTATGCACCTAGCGGCCTTGACCCCAGATTGTTTCAGCTGGGACAATGGGATAATTCTAGAAGGCTTTTAGAGTTCCCAGAGTATCTTTATACTTTGACCCTCTAGAACAAAATGCTTTGTAATGACTAACTATACTATTACAATATTGACTAAGTTATTTTTTGTTTTAGTGTTTTCACTGGTAGTTGGGAGGGATAAAGAATGTCTAAAAATTCAGAAGTCTAATTTATCCAAGTTAATTCTTATGTGAGTTATAATTAATGATGCAGTTTTGAAAAGGTAGATTGTTTGCTTTGCATATATTTCAAAAATCATAAGAATTATCATGTATTCTTTGCTACAGTTTTTGTCTGTGGCCTTTTGAGAGTTGTTGGCTTTCTGTGCACTTGTTTTTGTTAGTTTTCGTTTTAAAAAAAGAACTTGTTTTATGAGTTTAATTTTTGCCAATTTCTCTGGGCATGAGGTTTTTTAAACTTATTTTTCTGTGTTTTTTCTGGTGTGTGTTTCTTTGTTTCTTTTTTTTTCCTTTCTTTTGGACGTGAGGTTTAAAATTTTTTTCTTAGTCTGTTTTCTTTGATGTTAGTGGGACTATTAAACCAAGTAGTCTGTTTATCTTTAACATGCTGGTAGCAGTCTTTTAACGAAAACATTTACAAGTAAATATAAAGACATCAGGATATAAGAGTGTCATCCCTGTTGGAGTTAAGAATAATTTTACTTTGAAAATAGCTATGAGTTTGAAGTAGAATTTTATTATCTGTATTTATTTTTTTTGCATGGAACAGTGTTTTTCTTTTTTTAACATCTTTATTGGAGTATAATTGCTTTACATTGTTGTGTTAGTTTCTGCTGTATAACAAAGTGACTCAGCTACCAGTATACATATATCTCCATATCCCCTCCCTCTTGCGTCTCCCTCCCACCATCCCTATCTCACCCCTCTGGGTGGTCACAAAGCACCAAGCTGATCTCCTTGTGCTATGTGGCTGCTTCCCACTAGCTACCTATTTTACATTTGGTAGTGTATGTAAGTCCATGCCACTCTCTCACTTTGTCCCAGCTTACCCTTCCCCCTCCCCGTGTCCTCAAGTCCATTCTCTACTTCTGCGTCTTTATACCTGTCCTGCCCCTAGGTTCTTCAGAGCCATTTTCCTATTTTTAGATTCCATATGTATGTGTTAGCATATGGTATTCATTTTTCTCTTTCTGACCTACTTCACTCTGTATGACGGACTCTAGGTCCATCCACCTCACTACAAATAACTCAATTTCATTTCTTTTTATGGCTGAGTAATATTCCATTGTATATATGTGCCACATCTTCTTTATCCATTCATCTGTCGATGGACATTTAGGTTGCTTCCATGTCCTGGCTGTTGTAAATAGTGCTGCAGTGAACATTGTGGTACATGTCCCTTTGTGAATTATGGTTTTCTCAGGGTATATGCCCAGTAATGTGATTGCTGGGTCATATGGTAGTTCTATTTTTAGTTTTTTAAGGAACCTCCATACTGTTCTCCATAGTGGCTGTATCAATTTACACTCCCACCAACAGTGCAAGAGGGTTCCCTATTCTCCACACCCTCTCCAGCATTTATTGTTTGTGATTTTTTTGATGATGGCCATTCTGACCGGTGTGAGGTGATACCTCGTAGTGTTGATTTGCATTTCTCTAATAGTTAGTGATGTTGAGCAGCTTTTCATGTGCGTCTTGGCCATCTGTATGTCTTTGGTGAAATGTCTATTTAGGTCTTCCGCCCATTGTTTAATTGGGTTGTTTGTGTTTTTGATACTGAGCTCTGTGAGCTCTTTGTATATTTTGGAGATTAATCCTTTGTCCGTTGCTTCGTTTGCAAATATTTTCTCCCATTCTGAGGGTTGTCTTTTGGTCTTGTTTATGGTTTCCTTTGCTTTGCAAAAGCTTTGAAGTTTCATTAGGTCCCATTTGTTTATTTTTGTTTTTATTTCCATTTCTCTAGGAGCTGGGTTAAAAAGGATCTTGCTGTGATTTATGTCATAGAGTGTTCTGCCTATGTTTCCCTCTAAGAGTTTTATAGTGTCTGGTCTTACATTTAGGTCTTTAATCCATTTTGAGTTTATTTTTGTGTATGGTGTTAGGGAGTGTTCTAATTTCATTCTTTTACATGTAGCTGTCTGGTTTTCCCAGCACCACTTATTGAAGAGGCTGTCTTTTCTCCCTTGTATATTCTTGCCTCCTTTATCAAAGGTAAAGTGACCATATGTGCATGGGTGTATCTCCAGGCTTTCTGTCCTGTTCCACTGATCTATATTTCTGTTTTTGTGCCAGTACCATACTCTCTTGCTTATTGTAGCTTTGTAGTATAGTCTGAAGTCAGAGAGCCTGATTCCTCCAGCTCCGTTTTTCTTTCTCAAGATTGCTTTTGCTCTTCAGGGTCTTTTGTGTTTCCATACAAATTGTGAAATTTTTTGCTCTAGTTCTGTGAAAAATGCCATTGGTAGTTTGCTAGGGATTGCATGGAAACTGTAGATTGTTTTGGGTAATATAGTCATTTAAACAATGTTGATTCTTCCAATTCAAGAACATGGTATATCTCTCCATCATGTTGGTATCATGTTTAATTTCTTTCATCAGTGTCTTATAGTTTTCTGCATACAGCTCTTTTGTCTCCTTAGGTAGGTTTATTCCTAGGTATTTTATTCTTTTTGTTGCAGTGGTAACTGGGAGTGTTTCCTTAATTTCTCTTTCAGATTTTTCATCATTAATGTGTAGGAATGCCAGAGATTTCTGTGCATTAATTTTGTATCCTGCTACTTTACCTAATTCATTGATTAGTCCTAGTAGTTTTCTGGTAGAATCTTTAGGATTCTCTATGTATAGTATCATGTCATCTGCAAACAGTGACAGCTTTACTTCTTTTCCCACGTGGATTCCTTTTATTTCTTTTTCTTCTCTGATTGCTTTGGCTAAAACTTCCAAAACTGTGTTCAGTAATAATGGTGAGAGTGGGCAACCTTGTCTTGTTGCTGATCTTAGTGGAAATGGTTTCAGTGTTTCACCATTGAGAACGATGTTGGCTGTGGGTTTGTCATATGTGGCCTTCGTTATGTTGAGGTAAGTTCCCTCTGTGCCTACTTTCTGGAGGGTTTTTATCATCAGTGGGTGTTGAATTTTGTCGAAAGCTTTTTCTGCATCTATTGAGATTACCATATGGTTTTTATCCTTCATTTTGTTAATGTGGTGTATCACATTGATTGATTTGAGTATATTGAAGAATCCTTGCATTCCTGGGATAAACCCCACTTGATCATGGTGTATGATCCTTTAATGTGCTGTTGGATTCTGTTTGCTAGTATTTTGTTGAGGATTTTTGGCATCTATGTTCATCAGTGGTATTGGACTGGAGTTTTCTTTTTTTGTGACATATTTGTCTGGCTTTGGTATCAGTGTGATGGTGGCCTCGTAGAATGAGTTTGGGAGTGTTCCTCCCTCTGCTATATTTTGGAAGAGTTTGAGAAGGATAAGTGTTAGCTCTCGTAAATGTTTGATAGAATTTGCCTGTGAAGCCATCTGGTCCTGGGCTTTTGTTTGCTGGAAGATTTTTAATCACAGTTTCAATTTCAGTGCTTGTGATTGGTCTGTTTATACTTTCTGTTTCTTCCTGGTTCAGTCTCGAAAGGTTGTGCTGTTTTGAGAATTTGTCCATTTCTTCCAGGTTGTCCATTGTATTGGCATATAGTTGCTTGTAGTAATCTCTCATGATCTTTTGTATTTCTGCAGTGCCAGTTGTTACTTTTCCTTTTGCCTTTCTAATTCTGTTGATTTGAGTCTTCTCCCTTTTTTTCTTGATGAGTCTGGCTAATGGTTTATCAATTTTGTTTATCTTCTCAGAGAACCAGCTTTTAGTTTTATTGATCTTTGCTATTGTTTCCTTATTTCTTTTTCATTTATTTCTGATCTGATCTTTATGATTTCTTTCCTTCTGCTAACTTTGGGGTTTTTTTGTTCTTTCTCTAGTTGCTTTAGGTCTAAGGTTAGGTTGTTTATTTGAGATGTTTCTTGTTTCTTGAGGTAGGATTGTATTGCTATAAACTTCCCTCTTAGAACTGCTTTTGCAACATCCCATAGGTTTTCGGTTGTCGTGTTTTCATTGTCATTTGTTTCTAGGTAGTTTTTAATTTCCTCTTTGATTTCTTCAGTGATCTCTTGGTTATGTAGTAGAGTATTGTTTAGCCTCCATGTGTTTGTATTTTTTACAGATTTCCTATAATTGATATCTAGTCTCAAAACGTTGTGGTCAGAAAAGATACTTGATATGATTTGAATTTTGTTAAATTTTCCAAGGCTTGATTTGTGACCCAAGGTATGATCTATCCTGGAGAAATGTTCCATGAGCGCTTGAGCAGAAAGTGTGTTTTGTTGTTTTTGGATGGAATGTCCTATAAATATCAACTAGGTCAGTCTTGTTTAATGTGTGATTTAAAGCTTGTGTTTCCTTATTTATTTTCATTTTTGTTGATCTGTCCATTGGTGAAAGTGGGGTGTTAAAGTCTCCGACGATGAATGTGTTACTGTTGATTTCCCCTTTTATGGCTGTTAGCATTTGCCTTATGTATTGAGGTGCTCCTATGTTGGGTTCATAAGTATTTACAATTGTTATATCTTCTTCTTGGATTGATACCTTGATCATTATGTAGTGTCCTTTTTTGTCTCTTGTAATAGTCTTTGTTTTAAAGTCTATTTTGTCTGATATGAGAATTGCTACTCCAGCTTTCTTTTGATTTCCATTTCCATGGAATATCTTTTTCTATCTCTTCACTTTCAGTCTCTGTGTGTCCCTAGGTCTGAAGTGGGTCTCTTGTAGACAGCATATATGTGGGTCTTGTTTTTGTATCCATTCAGCCAGTCTGTGTCTTTTGGTTGGATCATTTTATCCACTTAAATTTAAGGTAATTATCGATATGTATGTTCCCATTACCATTTTCTTAATTGTTTTGAGTTTGTTTTTGTAGGTCTTTCCCTTCTCTTGTGTTTCTTGTCTAGAGAAGTTCCTTTAGCATTTGTTGTAAAGCTGGTTTGGTGGTGCTGAATTCTCTTAGCTTTTGCTTGTCTGTAAATGTTTTAATTTCTCTGTCAAATCTGAATGAGATCCTTGCTGGGTCGAGTAATCTTGGTTGTAAGTTTTTCCCTTTCATCACTTTAAATATGTCCTGCTAGTCCCTTCTGGCCTGCAGAGTTTCTGCTGAAAGATCAGCCGTTAAACTTATGGGTTATGTTATTTGGTTTTTTTTCCCTTGCTGCTTTTAATGTTTTTTCTTTGTATTTTATGCTTGATAGTTTGATTAATATGTGTCTTGGCATGTTTTTCCTTGGATTTATCCTGTGTGGGACACTGTGCGCTTCCTGGACTTGATTGACTGTTTCCTTTCCCATATTAGGGAAGTCTTCCAGTATAATCTCTTCAAATATTTTCTCAGTCCCTTTTTTTTTCCTCTTCTTCTTCTGGGACCCCTGTAATTCAAATGTTGGTGCGTTTAATGTTGTCCCAGAGGTCTCTGAGACTCTACTTAATTCTTTTCATTCTTTTTTCTTTATTCTCCTCTGCGGTAGTTATTTCCACCATTTTTTCTTTCAGGTCACTTGTCCATTGTTTTGCCTCAGTTATTTTGCTATTGATTTCCTTGTAGAGAATCTTAAATTGCATTTATTATGCTGTTCATCATTGTTTGCTCTTTAGGTTTTCTAGGTCCTTGTTCAACGTTTCTTGTATTTTCTCTATTCTCTTTCCAAGATTTTGGATTATCCTTTTTTTGTTTTTTTTGTTTTTTTTTTTTTTTTGCGGTACGCGGGCCTCTCACTGTTGTGGCCTCTCCCATTGCGGAGCACAGGCTCTGGACGCGCAGGCTCAGCGGCCGTGGCTCACGGGCCCAGCCGCTCCGCGGCATGTGGGATCCTCCTAGACCGGGGCACGAACCCGTGTCCCCTGCATCGGCAGGTGAACTCTCAACCACTGGGCCACCAGGGAAGCCCTGCATCATCTTTATTATCATTACTCTGAATTCTTTCTCAGGTAGGCTACGAATTTCCTCTTCATCGTTTGGTCTGGTGGGTTTTTACCTTGCTCCTTCATCTGCTGTGTGTTTCTCTGTGTTCTCATTTTGCTTAAGTTATTGTGTTTGGGGTCTCTTTTTCGCAGGCTGCAGGTTCGTAGTTCCTGTTTTTGGTGTCCCCAGTGGTTTAGGTTGGTTCAGTGGGTTGTGTAGGCTTCCTGGTGGAGGGGACTGGTGCCTGTGTTCTGATGGATGAGGCTGGATCTTGTCTTTCTGGTGGGCAGGACCGTGTCTGGTGGTGTGTTTTGGGGTGTCTGTGAACTTAATATGATTTTAGGCAGCCTCTCTGCCAATGGGTGGGGTTGTGTTCCTGTCTTGCTAGCTGTTTGGCAGGGGTTGTGCAGTACTGGAGCTTGCTGGTCCTTGAGTGGAGCTGGGTCTTCGCGTTGAGATGGAGATCTCTGGGAGAGCTCTCGCCGATTGATATCACTTGGGGCTGGGAGGTCTCCAGTGGTCCAATATCCTGGACTCAGCTGTCCCACCTCGGAGGCTCAGACCTGACACCCAGCCGGAGCACCGAGACCCTGTCAGCCACACGGTAGTTCTGTGATCTTGGACCAGGCAGTGTACCTCTCTGTGCCTCAGATTGCCTTTCGCGTAGCACCTCCTTACCCCAGAGGCCAGTCAGGTGCGAGGGGAGGGCTGTCGCTCCCAGGCCCTGCAGGGAGGAAGCCTGTGAGGCTGAAGTAGAGCTTTAAACGAAGCAATTTCTCTGTTTGATGATAGTGGTAGCAGCATTTTTTTTTCCCATTTACAGATATATTGATGTAACTCCAACTTGGCATTAGAACTGATCCGAAACACATAAAAATGTTAATTTAATTCCTTCTTTACAGTTTAACATTTACAGGCTAAAGGAAGAAATCTTTTTGAAGGACGCTGAGAAAGAACAGTCAGATAAGCAGAAGGTAGCTTAGAATGTGATGTCAGGGAAACAGAGACTTAGGGCAGTGCCAGGCTGAGGGGATGTTAAGCATCTCTTCAGAATTGTGTCTTCCCCACTTCCTTCCTCCAGGTGTTGGTTTCTAGAAATTGTCTTTTCTGGATTTTCCTACCAGCAATATATGAGATTTTTGGTTGCTGTACATCCTCGTGTCTCTTTATAGTCAGGAGCTGCCCCAGCCACTTTTTTGGTTTTGCTAGTTCTCGAACTTCCTTAAGTTCAACCGTAGAAGATGTATTCTTGTGTCTGTGCTGCTGTTATTCAGTTTAAGGTCTGAGGTTCATCCTCATCACATGCATTCATAGTTTATTCTTTCTTATTGCTGTACAGTAGTCACTTGTGTGACTGTTCCACTCAGTGTATCTGTTCACCTGTTGGTGGACATTTGGATCGATTCCAGTTTTTGATCACTGTTAGTAATGTTGCTGTCAACTTTCTTGTTGTGAATCAGACCCGAGATTGTTTAATTCTCACATATCTTTAGGAGGACCTGCTTGTGTGGCTGACACTTGACCAATACCTGGCCCTTGGATGTTCCCTAATGTTACTAATTGCTAAATGGTTCTGTACAGCTGAATACGGCATGGAACCACACAGTCCAACTTGTTTAGCTTGTTTGTGTGCGTGATTTATGGTGAATACTTGCTTTCCTTCTCGGGGTCTGTATATGGTCATCATAGCTGGTCACTCAGGCAAATGTGCCTATATTCTAAGTCCCCAATAAGAGCCCTGGACTCTGCAACTCAGGCAGGCTTCTCTGGTCAGAAGGATTTTGCATATGTCACTGCACTTCATTGCTGGGGGAATAGAATTGTTCAGTCATATGGTAGGTATATGTTTAACTTGGTAAGAAACTACTGAACGGTTTTCTACAGTGTTATGCTGTTTTACACTCCCTCTAGCAAAGAAAGGGAATGTCTGTTGTTCTGCATTCTTGGCAACACTTGGTATTGTCAGTTTAATTTGAGCCATCCTAGTGGGTCTGTAGTATCTCATTACAGGTTTAATTTGCATCTTCCTGATGACTAACGATGATGAGCACCTGTTAAAAGTGCTTATTGGCCATTTTGTATATCTTCTGTGATGAAGTATCTGTCTTTTGTCTACTTTTAAAAGTGGGTTATTTGTATTTTATTTATAGGAGTTAATTTTATACCTTGTTCTGCTAAATGAGTATCATGATAACTTAGGCATTTACAAGGTCATTGATCACACAAGTTCAGGAACACCAGGAATGCTTATGAAATAGTCATTAGGCTCTTTGGCTGTATGAAGGCCTAGGCCACCAAGTAGTAGACACAAATAATGTACTGAGGCTGAAGCCGAACCTTACTGCGTCTGTCAGTTTATCAAAGTTTTTGGCATGTGGTTGTCAGCCCACTACGTTGTCCTAATTTAGGGTTTTTCCTCTTCTGTACAGATTATTTGATTATTTCAATCATAATATTGGTATGGTGTTTAGGGTGATTTATAGTACTTTCTCTTTATGTTTAATTTTTTGAAGCTTTTAGAATACTTATTTTGGTTACTTCTTTCAGTACTTGTTTATTTCCACCGGCTCTTAGATTTGTAATAGAAACGTTAATACTGACTACTCTGGTTTGTAGTAGAAACACCAATATTCATTACCCTTAAAGATTTACTGTCATTATTAGTTTCTCATAATATTAAAAGACTGCATAAATTTCACTGAATATCTGTAGTGCCAAAATTCAGCATGCTGACAGTCATTTTGTGATTGGTCAGTATAAATTAACTCTGATTTTCCTGTCAGCTGTCTAGGGCCCTGTTCTGAGTTTTTTTTTTAACTGTGTTGCAGCTAGTGGGGGCTGTTTCGTAAGTGGCCTCCAGATGGATGGTGCTAGCAAGTATTTAGATCATGTTTAAAAACAATGTAACTCATACAGTCATCCCTTCCAAGAGAGTAAGTAATTTGGGGTTTATTATACATTACTAACAAATACTTTTTTTTAAATAAAGGAATATAATGATTATCATCCTGTGATTGCTTTATATAATTATGTTGTCACTATTTTCCATGAACTTATGTATATGCAAATAAATGTAAATACACAGAAGGTTTTAAGGCCAGGTTTCTTAGGTAGGTTTGTTAAGTCTCAAAAAGTTGTTTATGTTGTTTTTATTTTAGATACTGTATCGTTTGCTGTTCATATTTTAAGTTCTGTATTGAATTAAAAGAAATATTTTGATTGACTGACTACTGGTTGAAAGTATCTCAAATCTAACGTTATTTTAAAGCAGATAAATAGAAATTCATATTAGTTAACTTTGAACCTGGTTTTACTGTTCTTACTTTTTCTCTATCTTGATTTGTTATAAGATCAGTTTCATAACACCGCATATTTTAAACTTAGATTAGGGAAATTATTTGTGTCAAAAATTTAGTATCAATTGTAGTTGTTTCTTTAACTTGAGTGACTGGCAAATGTGTCAGCTGTACTCAGTATTAAGGTGGAAGGAAGACAAAGGTTAAAGTTTATTTAAATGAGATGGTTCACAGAAAGTTCTTAGCACTGGTGAGTAACTGAGATGTTAGCTGCCACAATTTATCGGCACAATTACCATCATGATTATTGCTAAAAATTGCCCCATAGTTAACTTGAATTATGATCTGTTATGTTAATAGTGGTGTCGATTTCTTGGAATGGGGGTCAGAAAAGGCTGATTTTGGATATTACATATATGTATAGAGTTACGGTTCTAGGGATCAGATGGGGAGTGTGTGTGTGTGTGTGTGTGTGTGTGTGTGTGTGTACATATATGTATGAAACAGTTATTAAGTTCATGTGTTTTATTTTAACTCAGCTTATTTCTTTCCACAGCCTTATATTCTGTTATATTATTCTGTGTGTTCTTCTGGATCCCTTTTGTCTACTTCTACTATGAAGAAAAGGATGATGATGATACGGGTAAATGCACTGTGAGTAGCTTTAATTTAGAGATCTCAGTTTATGGGGGAAAGATTATTCCCTTCTTTTTCAGAGAGTGATGTGACTTTGAATTTATTCTGGAGCAGTGTTGTCTAATAGAAATATAATACAATCCACGTGTGAAATTTTAAATTTTCTAGTACCCACATGAAAATAAGTAGAAAGAGCAGTTGAAATTATTTCTCATGACACATTGTATTTAATGTAATATGTTGCAAGCATTATTATTTCAAATAGTCAAAAACTTGTTAGTAATGAGACATTACATTTTGTCCCACTCTGTCTTTGAAATTTAGAGTGCGTTTTACACTTACAGCACATGCCAGTGCCAGCCAGCCATATTGCAGGTGCTCAGGAACCACATGGGACTTGTGACTGTTGTTTTAGAGCAGTTCTAGAGCAGGAGTCAGCAGGCTTGTTTCTGTAAAAGGTCAGGTTGTAAATATCTTAGGCTTTGTAGGCTGTACAGACTATCTCAGCCACTCAGCTCTGTGGTCATAGTGTGAAAGTAGCCAGAGACAGGACTCAGCGAGTGTGATGTGATGTAGGAGGGGGCTGCGTGTGGCCCACAGGATGTAGTGTGCTGACCCCAGTTCTAGGGCATAGAGGAGGGACATTTGCGGACTGGTCTTACCAGTCCGTGGTAACACTGATACGGGAACCTGATTAGTAGAGCACACGTGCACGCCCAAAACTGCAGATCAAGGTCACTTAAGTCTTGGTAGAAAAATCTTCACTAAAACATTAGCAGATAGAATTCAGGAGCATCTTAAAAGTACATTAATGCAGTATAACTGAGTTGGGCCTATCTCTAGATCGCAGTGGTGGTTTAGAATCGGCACATCTGTTAGTAAATAGTAATTTAATAGGTCCTCGAAATTGTATGTTGAAGGGTATTTGCGAAGATCGAACACTTTATTTCTGATTTCAGGGGAAAAATAGCAGAAAAGGAATAAATTTCTTTTGTCTTTTTATTGAGTTATAGGAGTTTGTTTTATACCTTGGTTTTTTTTTTTTGTATTTAAATACACAAATATATTCACTCAAAAGCGAGCATTATGCATAGCCCTGTTTATTAAAACCTTAAAGCATTTGCATTAAGATCATGAGCAAAGTACTTCAACAGTATTTTAAATGATTCCCAGAGTGGTAATCAGTGCAGTTTGTTAGAGAAAAAAAATACTGTGCTGAAATATTTATAAAGAAAGTCGAATTATTGTTTGCAGATACTATGTAACTCTACATTTGAAAACCCAAGGTATGTAAGGTAAAGTGGCTGGTCACCAGTTTACTGTTGAAAACTGAATGAGATAAATGCTTTCTCTTCTCTTCACTTCTTCTAAAGCACATCTTCCCCATCCCTTTTGGTTGACCCTCCTTACCTTTACTTTAGGTATTTGTGAATAAGAATTCATCATTTAAGCATAAAGTTAATTTCTTTTTTTTTTTTTTTTAATGATACCATCATCCCTCTCGTGACATTTATTTGTTTATTTATTATTTTTTGGCCATGCCTTGTGGCATGTGGGATCTTATAAGTATACATAAGTATATGTTTGTTTTATATATGATATATACATACAAACATATGTAAATTAAATATGTATTGTAATTATTAATTATTACTGAGCCCATTTTGGTGAGTTGGGGTAGGGGCATTGTGGATTCTGAATGCTCCCTGTTTTGAGAAATATTTTATTAAATTTTGTGGTAATTTTACTAAAGTAAATTAATTACTATTAATTCTCCCACTGGAGAGTTAATTATGCTTTAGGTGTTCTGCTTTTCACAAGGTCTAACCATGTAAAAGATTTTAAAAATCTAGTGTAGTTTGATAGATACTTAAGATGTGGTATATACATTGTTTTTCTTTAAATTTTAAGATTTATTTTTCAACAAGGGGAGCTTTACACAGTTGAATATAAATGTGCATAGGATATGAAAGTGCTGTTACACTATAGCCGAGAATATTTTATATTTTAAAAGTCTTACTAAATGGAATATTTTTTCTCCCTTGACATCTAGCAAATTAAAACGGCATTCAAGTATACTTTTGGATTTGCTGTGATTTGTGCACTACTTCTTTTAGTTGGGTAAGTCTTGATTTTTGTTTTCCTGAAAATGGAAATAGCATTATTTTAACAATAATAATAATAATAAGGACTCATTCATAAAAGTCTAGGAAAGAAGATTAAGAAGATCTAAAAAAAAAGAACAAACTACCTTTTATATCACCATCGAACAGTAACCATAATTAACCCTTTTTTCTACAATGTTCTGTCTAGACATTTTTTATGTGCTCAAATATGTGCGGAAAGCCCCTTCTCCCACATAACATTCCATGTTGTAATTTTACACAAATGTGATTATATTTTATGGGATTCTTGGTAATCCACTGGTTGACATCTCTTCAGTATAGTGAATGTATATCAATCAATTTTGTCTGTATTGCATTTCCTTCTTAGGGTACAACAATTTATTTGATCTTCTAGTGATGACTGCTTTGATTCTTATGATGTTAGCAGTTTTTCCATTTTTATAAACAACACTTTGACGCAAAATCCTTGTCTGGATATCTTTTCAGATTTGATGCATCAGTCTTTAAATCTTTGAGTTAAACTTTGTCAGTGAGTTCGTTCTTAATTCTTCTTCCTTAAGTTTTTATAAAGTAATGGCAATAAAATTTTGCACATTTTTTATACATTTAAAGTTTTCTTTTTGGAAAACATTTGTCCCTGTTAATGGAAGACATTTATCTTTGTTAAAATGGATCTTGATAATTTTGTTTTTTATGTTAGGAAATATATGAGGTGCTAATAAGTTTTTTAAAGTTTCTGCTTGTAATTTGGTCTCAGAATTTTCAATAAGTAAAAAAAAATTATCAAATACAATTTGTGGTGGGAATAAAATTGGTCAGTAACTTTTTGTAGTTCCAGGAGTTCTTAGAATGCACGTGTTCTATAGTCAAAGTATATTTTTAGGTCCCTTTCTTGCCTTGATATGTCATGAAAAAGTGTACTTGCTGAAAGGACACATTTTAGTGGTTTTGCTATTTATTTTAGCTCTTAAATATATTTTTTAAAGTCTTTTTTGGCTTTTTAAATTAAGCCGGATATAGTTAGGTGAATTTGCTTTGTCAGTGTTCAGTTCCCTTATCTGTAAATCTAAATAGAGATCAGCAAACTTTTCTTAAAGGGTAGATAGTAAATATTTCAGGTTAGGGGTCCATGTGGCACTGCTCAACTCTCTTCCTGTAGCTCTAATCACAGACAATACATAAACCAAAGGACGTGACTGAGTGCCAGTAAAACTTTACAAACACGGGTAGTCAATAGTTGGCCAGCTCCTGACTTTAGGACATGACTGAGAACCGCCAGTAAAACCACAAATCTTTATAACAGCCAGAATATCTTTCCCAGACAAAAGGGTTCCTGAAGTTTCTTCTGAAATTTGTTGGTTCTTTGTATGGAAAATCATCTTCAGTCCTAGAGAGTTTACATTTTGTATGATTTTAATAAGCTTTAACTGATTGTCTACATGATATTTATTTATTTAGAAGCAGTATATTAAAAGTGAAGCAAACAGCTCCTTGCGAATCCACTAATAACGAGAAGTGACGGTTTGACCAGATATTTTGAACAATAAAATATTCACTTATTTTCCAAATACTTACTGTGTCCCAGATACTGTACAAGGCGCTGGGGGAAACAGCGATTAATAAAAAAGACAGTTCCTTCTTCTCACGGGCCGTGCGCTCAGTAGGGGTTAGGGGAGCGGACGAAGGAAATAGCCTGTGTTGGGGGCGTGACATTTTTGGGGGAGGCACTGCTGAGACGGTGGGGCGAGAAGACGCTTGAAGGAGGTGCAGGAGCCGTGAACACATGTGGAGGGAAGAGCGTTGCAGTCAGAGCAAAAGCAGCTAGAAAGCCCCGAGGCAGGAGAGCGTCTGGCACGTTCGAGACAAAGTGAGGAAAGCAGCGTGGGTGGAGTGGAGGGGCAGAGGCGGGAGTAGCTGAAGGTGCGGGTAGAGGGGTCGGAGCTGCCGAGCCGAGCGGGGCATCAGGGGCCGTTGCCGGGACTCTGGCCTTGATTCTCGAGGAGTGGGAAGCTGTTCTGGGGCTCTGGTCGTGGAGTGACGTGATCGACATTTTGCAGAGATCTCCGGGTGGTGTTTTGAGGGTTGACTTTGCGGGGGGTAAGGCAGGAGACATGAGGTCTGCTCAGTAACCCAGGCAAGACAGGATGGCAGCAGCAGTGATTCGATCCTGCCTGTCTTCTGGAGAGAGAGCCGGCAGGATCTTCTGGTAGGTCAGGTACCGGGGGGGGGGGGGGGGGGGGGGGGGGAATGAGAGAGAAGGGGATGGAGGATGCACCTGGAGTTAGCCCAGCTGCAGAGTCCGAGAGGCACTTCTCTCACTTTTGAAACCACCCGCAAGCTTTGGGGAGTTCCTAAAGCCACCCTCAGCTTTGATAATTCTCTGGAAGGACTCAGAACTCAGCAAAAGCAGTCATATTCATGGTTACCATCTATTACAGGTAAAGAATACAGACTAAAATCAACCTTTTAAGACATGCATAGGACAGTCTGGGAAGATTCCAGATGTGAAGCGTGTGTTGTCCTCGGGACACATTCCCCTTCTGGCTTCCATGTATGACAACGTGCGTGGAGTACAGGTTTCCCCTGCCATCCAAAAGTAGATGGTTCCTTTGAAACCTTTCCTGAGCTGAGAAGGCGTAAAGGGAAGAAGCAATTACCTTAGGACACATCTGGCTCACGGACACACAAGATAAATCGGGTAAAGCACAGATGCCCACAGACAAAGGTCAGAGCTGTGGTGGCCGATGCTGAGATGCTGAGTGTGGTCCCCGGGAAGGAGCTTGGCGGGGCCACGCTCTCCGCTCTGGGCGCACTGCACACCGCGTCTGGAGCAGCTCACTCCAGAACCGGCACTGACGTTGTCTTTGCTTTTGGCCTTTTTCGTAAAAGTGGCAATCCTTCGGATTTCTTTTGGTTAGTGAAAATAGGTGCTAATGTAGGTCTTTAGTAAAAGTGAAGTGGTATAAAGTGGACTTTCAAAAAGCTGGAGGAATACTTGTATTGACAGCCAGGGAGGCTCACGTGAGCCTTGGTGCTTGGCGTTTTTATCGAGACCCTCTCATGCAGGTGTGTCTGAGTGACTGATTGCCTGCCTGGTTATATCAGCCCCCACTGATGCCACTGACCCAAAGCCCCACCCTAAACCACATGTTGGTCTTTCTGGCCACCACCTAAGGTTGAGTGTGGCCACCCCCTGTCCTAAACACAGACACTCCCATCAGGTATGACACAGATGACATCCCAGAATCATGGGCAAAAGTCAGACCTCGTTTTGGGGCAAGGCCAAATTCTTGACTACACAGGAAGGGTGACATCATCACAGGCAAATCTGAAGGAGGAGCCGGTTGGGAGAGGGAACATGAGAAGTTCAGCTTGGTTCGTGGCTGAGTCTTAGGCATGTTCAGGAGGAGATTCGGAGTCAGCCGCCGGGTCAGGCATTAGGAAACTCAAGTTTTAGTCTCTGCTCTTTTCCAGTAGCAACATCCAATGAAGAAAATGAGCTTTATCCTGTGTCAAGTGTGGGCAGTAAGCTAAATGACTGCTGTGCGGTGCTCCCTGTGTCGCCTCCTGCCTTTCTTAGTACCGGGACCCTGTTTTGGTGGAGTTGATGGTGTTGGCTGTTGGGGGGTAACGAGAGCAGGAAGGGCGTCCAAAGCGCTCAGGCAGTGGGAGGCTCCGGTCAGGGGGGAAGGACGTTTCCTCTGTGGTTCTGAGAGGGATAAGAACGGAAAGAGTTCCAGGTAGGTGCAGAGGTTTGGCGGGCAAATGAAGGAGTTCCTCTCTGATTGCCTTTATTTTCTTCTCCGAATTTGAGGTGAAGGCATCTGCCCAGGACACTGACGTAGGGGAGAGTGTGTGGACTCCTCTATTTCACAAGCCAGAAGTTTGCGACTAAAAGACAAGTAGTGTTTGGTTACCGTGTGTGAGTATTTGAATGAGATGCATTTAGGTTAACTGATTGACTGCATTTCCTAAAACTTTCTTGAAGGTGCCACACTTCTAGTTTTTGTTAAGTGATGTATTTTTTTCTGATAAAACAGATAATTTTATGGCAAAAACGTGGTCTAGGTTTAACTAATTCACGCAGCTAACACTTGGAACTCCTGTGGGTTGGGTAGTCTTGGGAATAAGGTTGGAGGGTCATGATGTTTGTCCTCAAGGTTCACATGGGGAGAGACGCAAATAGATAACCTGAGTTACAATATTTAAGGGCTCTAATAAGAGATAGACGCCAGGTGTTGATGGTGGAGTAGCAGGTTCTGCCTTGCAGAATCAGGTAAGACATAAGAGGAAGTAACCTTGGAATCAAAATTTGATGGAGTGGAAGTTGGTCAGCACACTAGAATAAAGATGAACAGCAGGTGTAATGTATGCTTCACCCCTGAACAACATGGGTTTGAACTGTGCAGGTCCACTTATACGTGGGTGTTTTTCAGTAGTGAACACTACAGTACGACATGATTGGTGGAGTGTGTGGGTGCTGAGGAACTGTGGACGTGGTGGGACCATGTCTGGGGGGCCGAGTATAAGTCGATGCTCAGAGTTTTGACTGCGTGGAGGGTTGGTGCCACT
This sequence comes from Monodon monoceros, assembly GCF_005190385.1. Lineage (NCBI taxonomy): Eukaryota > Metazoa > Chordata > Mammalia > Artiodactyla > Monodontidae > Monodon > Monodon monoceros. The sequence goes on along the minus strand of NW_021703771.1, from coordinate 6,207,701 downwards.
AACCCCCGTATTGTTCAAGGGTCACCTGTGTTAGTCTGCTCACACTGCTGTGAACAGCAGGTGTTTATCTTCTCACAGTTGTGGAGGCTTGAAGTCCTGATTAGGGTGTGGGCAAGTTTGGTTTCTGGTGAGGACTCTCCTCCTGGCTCAGGGACGGTGTCATTCTCACTGTGTCCTCACCTGGTCTTTCCTCTGTGCTTCAAGGAGGAGAGAGTATCGCCAGGGTCTCCTCTTCTTGTAGGGTCACCAATCCCGTTGGGCTAGGGTCCCACCGTTATGACCTCATTCGACTTTAATTACCTCCCTGAAGGCCCTGTATCCAAATACCATCCCGTTGGGGGTTCGGGCTTCAGCATTAATTTTGTGAGGGCAAGTTCAGTCTACACTCTGTTCTCTGGCCCCCCAGAATTCATGTTCTTCTCACAGAAAAAATGCATTTACTTCATCCCAACAAGCCTCCAAAGTCTTAACCCAGCATCTAGTCGGAGCCCTAAGTCTCATCTAAACATCATCTAGATCAGGTATGGGTGAGACTGATTCCTCCTGAGTCAGAATTCTTCCCCAGCAGTGAACCTGTGCAACTGGACAAGTTATGTGCTTCCAAGATACAAGGTGGGACAGGCATAGGATAGGCATTTCCATTCTAAAAGGGAGAAATCGGAAAGAAAAAGTGATGGGAGCCAAGCAGGTTCAAAACCTAGCAAGGCAAATTCCCTCAGACCTTAAGGCTCAAGACTAAGCATCTTGGATGGATGCTCTGCCCTGCAGGCCCCCGAGGGGCAGGTCACTGCCATGGCCCTGGGCAGCGGCCCCGCCCGCCCCCTTGATTCTGGGTGTGGGTCCTGCCCCCTTGACTCTGCAGCAGCTCCCTGGCAGCTAAAGCTGAGTGGAGGGCGGGGGGTACCCTGTCCTCTGAAGTTGAGGAGGAAACAGCCTTGCCCCCTTGGGGCAGTAGAAGTGGCAGCCCTGGTGATAACTGAATTGCCTTTGGGGTCATTCTTGGGTTTTCTTGAAGGATAAAGCATGTTCTCAGCTAAATAACTATCACCCTGTCCTGTAGAATCCCCAGTCTCATTGCCTTCCTTTATTTTGTCTCATCTCTGTTCCCTTAGTTCAAGTTGGCCGTGCCTCTGCTAGTGTCACCCTGTCTCTCTTCCTGTCTTCTGCTGAGATAGCTGATTAAATCCGTGGTTTCCACCTACACTAATCTCCTTGTCAAATGGTTGTTCAGCCACACTCTTAGAACATCCTTTCTCATTTTTTGTAATATGGATATAGGCTGCTTCCTTTTTGCTTAACCCACCTCTCTGCTCTCTCTCTTTACTATAAATGGTAAGGAGAAACCAATCAGCTTCTTCCAGCACTTTGCTTAGAATTCTCCTCAGCTAAATATCCCATTTTATCTCTTACAGGTTCTGCCTTCCACAAAACACTACAAAACAATTCAACCAAGCTCTCAGTCGCTTTCTAATAAGGATCTCCTCTCTTTCAGTTTCCATTAACATGTTCCTCATTTCCAGCTGAGAGCTCCCCAGAATGACCTTTAGTGTCCATATTTCTACCAGCATTCTATTCGTGGTGATATATGTCTTCTCCAAGATGATAGACGGGTTCTCTGTAGCGCTCCTCTTTTCTTTCTGAGTCCTCAACAGAATTGCCTTTAACATTCACATTTTTATCAATAGCCCCTTCAAGGCAGCTTAGGCTTTTTCTGGCGTGCAACCTCAAAACTCTTTAGGCCTCTCCCTATCACTGAGTACCAAAGTCACATGCACATTTTTTACGTATTTGTTACAAAGTAGCAACCCGCTTCATGGTACCAAAATCTGTATTAGTCTACTTGGCTACCTTAACAAAATACCACAGGCTGGCTAGCTTAAACAGTGGACACTAGTTTTCTCATAGTTCTGGAGGCTAGAAGTCTACAATCAAGGTGTCAGTGAGTTTGGTTTCTGGTGGGAGCTCTCTCCTTGGCTTGTGGATGGCCACCTTCTCACCGTGTCCTCACATGGCCTTTCCTCTCTGCTGGCAGCAGGGAGAGAGAGCCCTGGTGTCTCTTCCTCTTCTTACAAGGACACCAATCCTATCGGATCAGAGCCTCACCCTTAGGGCCTTATTTAACCTTGATTACCTTACGAAAGGCCCTGTATCCAAGTACCGTTCCCATTGGGGGTTAGCGCTTCAACATAGCAGTTTTGGGGGAAGGGGACACAGTTGAGTCTGTAACATATGGTAACTGAGAGACTGGAGTAGTTAAAGAATGATATAAAAAGCACAATGTAAATTTAAATCCTCCCTCCCTCGGTACAAAAAAAAAAAAGTAAGATGTGACATTTCAGGTGTTTCCGGTGGCAAGTGACAGACCATGACCTTAGCCACATAGGTGGACTCTGGGTCTTACTTACAGTGTTCAAGACGTTGCATTTTATCCTGCTGAGCAACTGAAAGGCAGGGCAGATGCGTATGTGGTTGGTGTGTGAACGCGGGAAAGCAAATATGTGTGAATTGGTTCTAACACTGAAGGACGCGTCAAAAGGGGCATTTGGGAGTTGGTCAGGGAGTGAAATATAAATGGTAGCTGGGAAGGCCACTTAGTGACCACTGTCATAGTTCAGGTGAGAGGTGAGGGCCTGAACCAGAGTAGTTACGGAGAGCAGAGGGGAAGAAACAGGCTATTTGGAAGATAAATAGGACTTGGCATTTGAGTGTAGGAGGTGAAAATCTTATTTTCAGTTCTGCTGAATTCATTTCAGTTCCATATCCACTGAAATTCGTTAGCCTTTCCTTTGTCTCTTCCTGAAGAGATAATCTGTATTAAGCTAATTCACTCAGTCAGATGGGATGTAAAATATTTTTTCTAAGCAGTTTTACTATTGTTAAGAGCCTAAGGGAAATTTATAATCTCACGAGATTCTGGTTCTTATCTTGGTCTAGCATTGTGTGTCTTTGAAAGTTGAGGTTCTCTGTATCCAGTTTTTTGAGAGGGACTGAGATGAAGAAAGTATCTGTACCTTTCTACCACACAAATCCCATTACACTCTCGGTTACTTGAGGACCGTCACCATTTGGTGAAGGCCTGAGGATCTTACAACTGCTGCCTCCCCTTCAAAATGACTCTGGCTGTGGTCCAGGCTCGTCTGGCTGAAGCGGCCTCTGCATCTGTTAGGAGGTGCTCCCGGCAGGTCTTAGTCTGCGGGGCTGGTATTTGGCCGTGAACACTGCTTGGGCCCTTCTGGTTGTTAAAAGTTGAAATGCTCCACCTTCCTGAGCCTCTTACCTCACCCTCAGCCCAGTCAAAGGGTAAAGCCCGGTTTAGCAGGGTCTTCAGGAACAAGGCCAGCGTCCGTTGATTGGTTAGTGCCTTTGCCATATTGGTTGTTAAATGTTTTGAGTATTATTGCCCAGGACATATAGACATATTTAGTTGGGACTCGTTTGAATTCTGCTTCTGGATGTTACTCTTAGCTTATGAGAAGATACTTTATGTCTGTTTCTTGGATTACACAGCACTGGTGGCCAGGTGGCTGAGGAGCCTGCTCTGGGTTTGTGCTTTTGCTACTCCCTCTAGTTGTACCTAAAATAGTAGTGCTGAGATGTTAGCGCTCTGCTGGATTGCTTCAGAATAAGTATTTTCCTGAAGTCGTTCTGACCGTCGTTTGGGCCATTTAACCTTTTATTATTATTATTCTTATTTTTAATTTTTTGGTCATGTCAAGTTTCCTCTGGTGTTATTCTTCATTAAATATTTGAACTGCTCAGGAGCCCTGCTCAGCCGCTAGAACATGAAAGTGTCAAGATGGAGAGAGCTAATTGCTTTTCTTCTACCACTGGACAGAACGTGTGATTACCTAAAACTGACATAGATACTGAATGTTCTAAGTAGGAATGCTATTTTTAGGTATTTGTGACATGTATTTCTATTTTAATAGACTTTAGGTGATATTTTATACAACATAGAAGTTTTTCCCCATATTCACAGAAGTGGTTATTCCAACTAACAAGTTCAAAATACACTTTTCAAAAAAAAAAAAATAAATATATATATATATATATATATATAATGTGTCTCTGGAAAAAACTGTTCAAATAAAATAGAGGCATATTACATAGGTAGTTTTTTCTTGCTTGATTTGTATTTTTGTTTAAATGCTGATATATAAGTTAATATCATTGTAGAAGTATAATATGCAAGAGTTTGTTTTTTGATTCTACCCTCTGCTTTTATTTAATTGTTTTTGATTTTATAACCAGGGCAGCAAATAATGAGCTCTTTACATTTATTGCTCTATCCCTGTGAGTAATCACTTTTCTTTCTAAAAGTAGTGAGAAGTAAATCTCCAAGATTGAGAAGAGTGTAGTAAACTGATGTCAGTGCAAATAGTTAGAAATTTAAATAACCTCACGACATGTCTGATGATTCATCTTTTTATAAGAATAAAAAGTACCGGTAGTACCAAGGAGTAAAGGTTTTTGAAATCTTTTAAAATTAGAATAATTACTTTGTTTTACTTGCTTACATTATCAGGGCAGGTACTTAAATATATTGGTGAACTCATGCAGTATTTGTTCGTCACAAAAAAGGATAGATGTTACTGCTTTGCTTACAATTAAAATTAGGTTGGAAAGGAGGTAGTATTAGAGTTACTTCTTACATTCCTGTTTGATTCTCCATATATACAATCTAAGGGATACTGAGCCCTCTACTTTAGTCTCTTGTCTTCTTGCTTCTGAGCTAGATAATAAAGCGCCTTTCTGTCGGTCTGTCTCTCTCTCAGCTGTCGACTGAAAAATAAATAGAAACTACTTACTTTCATTATGTATATTAGGTAGAATCTTGAAGGATACAGAAAAATACTAAGAAGAAAGTAAAAAGCACCCCTGATTCTACAGTGAGATATTTACTGCTAATTCTGGTGTATTTCCTTTCTCTTCTTTTTTATGCATATAAATATACTGAAATCATTACCTAATATTTACATTCTGTTCTCCTGATTTAACAAAGGAATTCTTAACCTCTGTTGTGCTGTGGACCTTTTTGACCATCTTGAGCCTATGGCTCCTTCTCAAAATAGTTCTAAATGCAAAAAATAAAATAAGCAGGATTACAAAGGAAACTAATTATGCTGAATACAGTAATTAAGCCATTAAAACAAATTTGTGATATAACACATAGATAAGCAACTTCTCAACACCTCTCTGTACTTGGTGCAGATTTGATTTGCTAATTCTTTTGGGGGGAAAGTTGATCTTGGTTTAAAAACTTACTAAAAATTGAGTTTCAGGTCATTTTATTTGACCTTTTGTCCTTAAAACCATTAAACTGTTATTTTCTCCTTCATAGTGCTTTTGTTCCATTGAATCTTCCCGATAACAAAAATTCTACAGAGTGGGAAAAGGTGAAGTTCCTGTTTGAAGAACTTGGAAGTAGTCGTAAGTATTCTTTTAAAAAATAAAATCCATAATAATTCATATTTCATGACTCTTGCAGCTTTTTTCATAAGTAGTCTATTTTTACACTGTTAAAAATTTAACTTCATAATTCTTTTAACCTGTGGTTAAAAGGATGTTAGACAAATTAGGAACTTTGTGTTGCTGAGACTTCTAGCCATCTAGCTAGAAGTCTCTTGACTTCTTCATAAAATTACCATGTTGAAAAGACAATGTAATCTTCAAAGTATTTTAGCGGTAAAGGTCTTATAATTTCTATGTGGTCTTTAATTCACTTAGGATAATATAGAATAATATGTTAAAGAAATGTGCTAGATATACTGGTGTTTATTTTTAATTTTTAACTGAGAGAACCCTATATTGCTATTTGATCGTGATTAAGTAATCTTTTTGTGGAATATAAATTACAGAGGTTTTATGTGGATGAAATAATAGTTTATTATAAATTTACCTCACCAAAAGGTCTAAGTTTTCCTTCTCTTAATCAACATGACCTTGGTTTTTAGAGAGTAACAAAAAAGCAGGTTTAGGAAGTTAGCTTAAGAAAGTTGCTTAATCATTGAAAAATATAGTTGGTGTTAGAAACTGATATCAAATAAGAGTGTGTATTTTATTACTGAGAATTTCATGTGCCTTTGAACTATTTTCAAAGAAAGCTAGAGAACTTATTTTATAAACATTATGCTGAAAATTCGTATTTCTTTTGTATTTATTCTTTTTATTGGGTACTCTGCGTTCTTTGATCAGCACTTTCTCTTTACCCAGATACAATATTAAATGATGGTTAAATTAGGTCTTGGAGTCTTTGCTGTACAACTTCTTAATTTTCTTGCTTTCCACTTAAGACTTCATCTTGTAAATTGTGGTCCATTAATACCTTGCTGATACCAGCAAGAATACGGATAGCGGGTCTGGCATAAACTGATACTGCATGTCAGGATTTATGTACCTGAGCCTGTTGCTGAGAAATAAATTGCTTCTTTTCCTGCAGTTAACTCCTTCAGGTCTCTTTAGTAGCTACTCTTCTGCCCTAAACATTATCCTATAAGTTTTGCTAGTCTTTGAGTGTTAGCATAACTTGAATCAATGATTATAATAGGTAGCATTACTGTACTTGCTGTAATCTCCTTAGTCTTAACATTTAAAAAACCCCTCCCATCTTAAACACCATATTTTAGAGTACATTTTGCTTATCACTTTTAGTAATATCAACTTTTAGATTAGCCAGATATCTTAGCAGAACACTCTACTTTATCAATTCTAAGATGCATATTTTTATACATTTTCATATCTCTGATTTTGTGATGTATTTTGTAAGTGGAGGTACCTTAAAATGGCTATCAGCCAAATGCCAGACCTCTCCTAGTTGTATGAATACTTTCTGTTGATACTTCTAGTAAGATCAAGAAAGTAACAGCACCCAATGGTCTTTGATTTAATAAAATGTATTACAGTTAAAAAAATTAAGGCTTAAAAATTTGTCTTGAATAGTTTCTGAACTTGTTAATAATATGCTCTCTCTAAGTGTTATATTTTAAAACTGAGACGTGAGTTTTAATAGGATGGGTCATTCTGTTATTATTTAGTATTGATATATTAAATTAATTAAAAAATTATATTTGGTTCCACAGTACCTGCATTTAAACTAGATCAATACAGGTCCAGTAGAACCTGTATTAAAACTAGAACAATTAGTATTACTCCAATTTAAGAATATTCAAATTTGCATATTTCATTGTATTATCTGGTATGTTTATTTGAAAGTGTCACTCTCACTACTCACTCATTGGCCTTCCTTTAAAAAGTTTCCTAAATCTAACTTGTTAGCATAGTATTCCTGTCTTGGTATTATGTTTGAATTTATTTTCTGTTTGTTTGCTTCTCCCCCCCCCCCCCCCCCACTAAGGGAGCATGCTAGCTCCTTTCAAGTTAAAGAGGGAAGTAAACTCTTTACGATTTTAGTTCTAGGCTAAGTTTTAAAAACTTACTTGAAATTTAAGAACAGAGGAACTAGGAGTTTGAGTGGAGAGGGAAGATAGGGCCAAGGTCAGTGGCATTCCTATCATGTTATTTCTCGAGGGCTGCCTTTGAGAAAGGCCAGGGCATTTTTTTGGCCAACTTTTGAGCATCTAGTATTTTGCTGATTTCTTTTTAGGCTCAATAATTAGGCAGTAGTTTCCCTCTTTAATTTTAAGAGGGGAAAGAAAGAAAGTCTTAGTCTGGAAGATCTTTAACAAATCCATTTATGAAGAGCTATTTAAAAACTCCTTTCCACTTGGAGTTAGCACTTCAAGAATGGGGTAATGCATATTGGGTTTATTCCTTTGGAATGTGTAAGAAACCCAGTTTTTATATTTCTGTTGATTCATTGAATATAAACATTTGAATAGCTGTACATTTTTAACAGTGTTTTTCCTCTTTTGCAGATGGTTTAGCTGCCTTGTCATTTTCCATTAGTTCTCTGACCCTGATTGGAATGTTGGCAGCTATAATCTACACAGTAAGTATAGTGGTAATAATTGAGTTAAAATTAAAGAACCACTTTATGATGCAGTTTTGTTACCTTATTGGTATGTTCAATTTAGCTCTGTTTTCCTCTTTAATATCTAGTACTTCCTTCATTTTTCTTGAGAGGAGGGTAGATTTTTAACTACTTGGTCATAATCATTTTATCTGTATTTGTGAAATTTAACATTCAGAAACAAACTTTATAACTTGTGAACCTTGAAGTGGTTATATACTAGGCAGTCATAGATTTAGTGATTTATAAGCATATTAGAACTCTGAACCATAGATCAGTACCTGTTATGGATTCAGTAGATTTATCCTATATGGGGATATAGGGCTTTTAAAATCAGATATTTTACATCACTTGATATTTCTCTAGTATAAAGAACCTAATCTTATACTCTCAGAGACTTTGATTTTTTTTTTTTCCGGTCTCTCTGGGAATGGTACGATATGACTTATAATAGCCTGACAAACTTGTGTGCAGAGTGCTTTTTGAGTTTTTTGCTCAAATTATAGAGGAAAAGCCAGTAAAAATGCTTCTTACTTGCCTCCCAAAAGAGAGTTGTGCAGGAAGCTTTAAATTATATGGAACCTTTTTCAGATTAATGGAGTTTATGTTTAGGGCATTCTTGATTGATACAAAGATGAAAAATGCTGGTCGTAAAGAAAACATTTTGGGTATTGTTCCAGTGTCTCCCTTTAAACATAAAAGAAATGGGCTATCCGTGTGATAGCAGAATCTGGTTTTGTTGCATAATCATTCAAGTGTCATAATGTATAATAAAAGAAGTCTAAAATCATGCATTTTAGTATCTTTCAGGTGATTGAGTATTCAGTTTTATTATTCATTGCCATTTTTGCTTTCTTCATGTATTACTACACAAGGAATATATCGGTGGGTAACTATCTTCCCATCTCAGAGAATATATATACTACCTGTGACTTGTCTTTTAGGAGACATTCACAGGTTAATAACACATGAGGAGTTAGACCTGGACTCTAATTGCTATTCTGTGACTGATATGTATGCTGATCTTGGGTTTGTCTTTTACCCTTCGTGGGTCAGTGTTTTCCCCATTAGATGGGAATAAAAAAATGCCTCTTAGGGATTTTTGAAGGTCAAACGACACTTTTTGTAAAAGTGCTTCGAGAAGTATAGGGAGATGAGGATATAACACTCAGTGAAAGATGAGTCAGGAGAAATGAACAGAAAAAGAGGAAACCAACATGTAAGGTCATCCCCAGGAACCATGAGGGGTCTGCGATTTTACCCTGCTTGTAGCTTGTAGTCTGCTGCAGTGCCCTGGATGTTGGTCAGAGGTGCAAGACTTCTGGTCAGAGAAGAACTTTCTGTTGCACAGCAATGGCAGCAGCCACGGGAGCGCGTTGTCTTGCGCCCGTCTCCTGAGTCCCGGCTCCCGTGGGGCGACATGAAGAGCGCCCATCGAGACTGTCACAAAGCTGAGGACCGTTGAGTGCAGGGAGGCCGAGTCTTCATTAACGGACAGGAAACGTGCCTGCTCTCGCTCCAGGGGAACGCTGTCTTGGTCTTCCCAGGCTGTTTGCTGCACAAGCATTCTTGGAAAGACAGCACAGAAGAGAGAAGGGCAGTTAGTGCCTGGCTTGCAAGATGCGCAGAAATGAGAGGCCCGTGGAGCATTGTCTTCGGACGGCCGAGTGGTGGGCGCTGTGAACATGCTCACACAGCGCAGTGTAGGGCACAGGCAGTAGTGACAGGTCGGGAGTAGCTCCTCTGACCTTTGAGCAGAGACCTGAGTGAGGTGGAAGGACGGCCAGCCACGAGGGGAGGTGAGTGCAGAAGTCCTGGGGTGAGCACCCTGTGCTGTGCTCAGACAGTTAGCAGGAGGCAAAGCTGGCGTGTGGGAGCTCAGGAAACTGGGGAGGGTGGCGAGCGTGGATGAGGGCATGTTTTATAGCGCCTCGTGGACTGTGGTTAGGGTTTTGGATTTCATTCCGACTGAGATTAGAAGCTACTGGAAGGTTCTAAATGGAAAGTAATAGGATCTGACTAACATTTTAACAGTATTACTCCGGTGGGTCTGAATTCAGTAAGCTCTGGGGCTGATGAGTGGGAGTGGGGAAAATGTGTGAAATTATTAAAACTCTTTGAAAGAGAGCTTCCCTGTAGGAACGATATTGTAAAGATAAATATTTCAAGCTAATATAGTTTATATTCAAATGGAAACTGTGAAAATTATCATTTATGCAATGAAACCAAATATAATAATCATACTGACTTAGTTAAGATAGCCTTAGAAGAGCTTTACTTTTTCTGGAATGCAGAGGGCTGGGCTGAAGGCCATTGATAAAACAATCAGAGGACCTGATGGTGGGAACCAGAAAAACACGCTGCTGAGTAGGTAGGAGGGGTCACCAAAGGCCTGAGCCCAACGGGGAGGGTCCAGTGTTATAGGCACCAGGTGAGACTGCCTAGGGGTTACCTACCTAGGAGTTACCGTGTGTGTTTTCTTTAAGTAGCATAAGCAGTACCGTCATGATCCTTGGGGGAGAGGCTTAAATGTGGGTCCCTTTTAAGTCCATGGGTCTCTTGAACTACTTTCCCATCTAAAGTGAGAGTAATATTTAATAAGGTTGTGAGGACTTAATTAAACAATTCCTCAAGTCTTGGAATCTGTTGGCCACTCAATCAGTAATCACTAGGAGCTCAAACCGTTGAATATTCAGTTTCATGTGGTTCAAGCTACAGATTCCACCGCTTTCCTCTCACAGTGAAAGTAAACCAGGTGTTAACGGCAGTTGTGTCATGGTCAGTGAGAATGTGGATTATGAAAAGGTGAGTAAGTCAAAGAGTTACTCTTGGGTGTGTGGATAGACAGATAAACATCATTTAAATAGCACTGCAGAATGTGCTCAGAACTGGGTGGAAGAATGGTTTGCTACCAAACCACAGTCTCGCCAGGTTTACTACCTAGGTGGGATAGAGAAGACCCTGGCTAAGGGGGAGCGTGGTATGCATAGCTGAAGACTAGCCATGAGTGTGAGTCTTCATGTAAAATGTAATTTCTGAGTCCTAGCTTCCCCATCTGAAAAATGGGCCAATAATACTTATTCAGACTTTATTAAAAACTAATTGAGGACTTCCCTGGTGGCGCAGTGGTTGAGAGTCCGCCTGCCGATGCCGGGGACGCGGGTTCGTGCCCCGGTCCGGGAAGATCCCACGTGCCACGGAGCGGCTGGGCCCGTGAGCCATGGCCGCTGAGCCTGCGCGTCCGGAGCCTGTGCTCCGCAACGGGAGAGGCCACAGCAGTGAGAGGCCCGCGTACCGCAAAAAACAAACAAACAAAACAAAACAAAAAAAAACTAGTTGAAAATCAACTGTTTATTGATAAGTGGTTTTATTATTGGTAGGTGGCTAATGGTACTAATTATCATATTTGCTTGTGAAAGCAAAGTTTTCTCCGAAGTAGTTAGGGAAAACTCAAGAATTGGAGCAGAACGTGAATGAGGGTATAATAGATATGCATGGGGAATAGAAGAGGTTTAGTTTTAATATGTACCGAGAAAGTGGGAAGTTAATGCTTAGAGAACTTTGACCCTGAGTACAAGGAATTAATTACTAAAGGTAAGATTATGTCTGTTATTGAATCTGTAGCTATCAGTATTGAGACTACAGAAGTTTTTGTAATGTATGTGTCAGTTGAATGTGAATTTCTTAGGTATGCGTTGTTGTTTAGTTTAGAAACTAGTTGATAATTTAAATTTTACCAAGATTATATCCACTGTACCACATCTCAAGGAATAGCCAAATAATTGGGCACTCAATTTTCGGAGAAGAATGTCAAATGACATGTTATCTTGCCTGTTGTTTTCAGCTTAATTGAAAGGGAATCTGCTACTTTTTAAATTAAAAACAAACAAAAAAACCTCTAGACACAAATATTTATGCAGATATTTTAATTTTTTGGTGCCACCAAGTGGGGAAATGTTGAATAGTGCTATTTTCATACAAAATGTATCATATGGACCACTGAAGTGCCTATAAAGACAGCGACTACTAAACTTTTTATTATGTACACTTATCAGTAAAAAAAAATTGAACATGTCTTCCAGGAGTTTATGAATTATATATATATATTTATGCTAATAAATATATTTACTATAAATGTAGACTAATGTATTAAAGAAAACTAGAGTGCTAAATTAAGGATTTTAAAATAGAAATAACTAGAGCAGTGGTTCTCAATAACCTTTGAAGACAGAACTCCACTTTAAAAATTAAATTTCTCAGCCTTCTATGTGATAGTATGCTTCGTTGAGTCTGTGACCTGATTTGTAAGATGCACCTTATGTACCACTGTAAGGAAAAGGCCCTGCCCATGCTCTCTAATCATTTATAGTTTTTGTTTTATATTAATGAGAGAAGTGTTTTAGCCTTACCTACATAAAAAAAAAAAAGTCATATCAATCTTCTGCATACAAGATAAGGAAAATATAAGTGAAGTAAGTTGTAAAGGTATTTCTAAAACCTCGCATTTGGAATGTGAGTCTTCTGAATCACTTTTTTGAATTGGCTGTTCATGTCCATGTTTCACTCCACAGGGTTGTTTTAGGCTATCAAGAGAGTTGATGCTAACAGCTTTTCTTGGGTGCTCCATTCTTGTCTCTGGGATGTTCTTTGAAGCTGCTAACACACCTGTTTAAGCTGTTTTTGTTGTTGTTTCTTCTTTTGCTACCTAAGTAGCAAAGTACAGAATGTCTTCTACTTTGGTCATCTTCCTTTCTTAAGCTTATAAAGCCTTTGATTATTGCTTTGCAAGAAAATATAGAATCATGCTCATTGTTCCAGTTAATTTTTGCTTCACTGCTTGCTCCTTTGTTCTGTCTTTCCTTACACATTAACTTTTTGCTTCGATGTCAAATCGTAGCACTATCTTATAAGACATGGTAAGTGGCAGTTAAACTCAAGAGTTGTACCAAGAATGCAGGTAACTCCACTGGAGAAGTAACTATAATGTAACCAGCTATGACCAAATTTGTGAATGTGCAGGTAATGACAATTACGTCATGACTTCTGCCTAGCCAGTGTTTGTAAGATGCATCCAAATTTCACTGATGATAAATGTGAAAAAATACATGTATATTTTAGAATCAGTGAATATTTAAAAGGGAAATCTTCATTGAATACACATTAAGTGAGTTGTTTCCTTAGTCATGACAGCATCCGTGTCCTTGAATAATAGGTGTTATAAGTATATGCAGGACATATATTCAGTTTACAGGCAGTGCTTGGCGCTGACCTTTCTAATCCAAGGCTAATAGGTTGGAAACTCATCCTTCACAGAAGAGAGAGGTGCAGGGAAAAGTGCTGTTCTTATAGGGGCAAGAACGTATTAGAAATGTTTGTAGTTTGTATATATTCTTTCAAAACATTTGGCTTTTAAAATACGGGTGGTGATTTATTCTTGGAAGTTGAAACAAATAAAATTGGAAGCAATTATGGCTGACCTGGAAGCATTTTAAATGATATGATCTCTTTAGCCTTGTTGATTTTCTGGTAATTCACTAGAGGGCAGTAGTAAGCCATAAAAGTTTTGTGTTTCTGAAAAATGATAGCCTTCATACATTTTTTTCAAAGAAATCTGAGGTTAAATTCAAAAGATTCTTGTTTAAAGATCTTAAAGTTGTAGTGATTAAATATTTTGTGTACTGTGTTATGTCAAGTTTATCTTAATCTAAATACTATACTTAAAATTCCTGATAATCATTGAAATGTAAGCATGTAATCCAAAAATAAGCTAAGAGCTAGGTAACCAAAACAATGATTACTTTCTTGTTCTCTTCAGACAATTAATAATTCACAAAAAGATGTTGTATTCTGGTCCCATGTTACCACAAGGTGTTACCAAGGACATGTTTTTATTTTCTAAAATTTTTACTTTAAACTGTTTATTTAAGCTATAGGAATGCAGTTTAACTCTTCGAATAAATGTGTAAATTCCATGTAAGGAAATAAGTTCATGTGAATAAAGGGCACTGAAAAAAATTTTTTTGTTTGAATATTATTTTCTTAGAGAAGTTATTTTATTAATTGAACACGTTTGTTCTTGGAATAAAGGTAGGTAAAAGAAGAATTGAGACCTAGTCCTTACATACAAAACAGCCTACTGCAGTTATTACTAGTCTGGCTGAGAAATCTATATTGTTAACGAACTTTCCACATGATTCTGATTAGCTAGGTTTGGCAGATCTAGTGATAAAACAGACATGCAGACAAATAATGTCCAGTGTGCTGTACTATAATTGAGTTATAAGCAAGGCACATTTACAAATCAAGGAAGGTTTCTCAGATGCGGTGTAATTAAGCTGAGACCTGAAGGGCACTGGGCTGGGCTAATGAGGTAGGATGAGACGTGGGTGTTCCAGATGAGGCACTGCATGTACACAGGTGTGGATGCGGAAACTGCAGTGACTGAGGAGCAGTGAACCATTTAGAGGCATGAGGTTGGGTGGTAGGGATCAGGTCATGAAGGGCTTCGTAGGCCAGGATTAGATAGTGGCGTCTATTCACAGGACTAGTAATTGTACCTCTCATTGGAAAAAAAAAAAATTGTAAAGTGACATTTTCAAACAGTCGTTCATGAAATTCTGATACATACAGAAAGAGGGGAACAGAGTAGTGTGGCTCTGGCTGAAGCAGCAGCAGCAGACCGACGCTCCCTGCTTCTTGTCTCCTGTGTGGTCTTGATGGCCCCGATACAGAATCCTGGGGACTGCCGCCAGAGCACGTGGTCCTGGGGAATCTCAGTGGATGCTAATCAGAGGAATGACATAATCTGACATGAGGGTTAGAGCAAGATCACTTTGGAAACAGTGTAAAGGATGGATTTATAGGAAGTGAGACCAGCAGACCAGTGAGGAGAATTTAGATGACCTTGTCTTTGACAGTAAACTCTAAGTAGTGGCCACGTTTTTAGTGCTGACTGGAGTACAGATTCCTCGGGAAATAATTGGGCTGTCCAAAAAGTTCGTTCAGGTTTTCCCATAACTTCGTATGGAAAAACCCAAATGAACTTTTTGGCCAACCCAATAGTATTGAGTTCTGAGGTTAGTATATTTAGAGACCCAGATCCATCAAGCAGAATAGCAAGATTTGGGATAAAGTAAGCCTAGTTCGGAGGTGGTTGGAAAGACAGGAAAATATACTTGGGCATAAACTGGGTTTAGCAAAATCATGTTGCCCTGGCAGTTGGTTGTAAAAAGCAACGTGGACTTGTGGTAAAATGATATGTGCGTGTGGAGAGTCGGTGAATAATCATCATGTAATACTGTATGCTCATCAGAGTCTTAAAGTGCTATGTTACTTTTTTTCATTACCGTTTAAAAGGTGTGGAACTACTAGAACAACAGATAGGTCAGAGTGGTAATAGGGTTAGGACACTCCTACAAGGGAAGAGTAACCACCTCTGGGACACCTTGGCTTCCATACGCTTTTTTCTTTACATTTTCAGTAGTTTGAGGATATACCATTTACTGTTAAAAAAAAAAACCTGATTATGTTTTTCCTTTTTATATTTTACCAAGGTCATTAGGAGTATAAGTTAGATAAGAATTTAGTTAGTTAGAAGAAAATTATTCTACTCTGTCCAAATTATATTTTCTTCTAATACAAATAGAACCTTTCCCCAACCTCTCCTTGTTGTTTTTGTTCCCAGATGATGGGGAAACCATGAGAACATTAACTTATGTTTTAACAATATTTAAAATGCAAGATTTTAAGTATCCCTCCTTTAGAAAATACAAGGATTTGCATATTAGGTAATAATTTCAGCTAGTTAATTATCTAAATACAACATGCTATATAGAGTTGATACTACCTGATAGAACTGGTTGCTTTCTGGGATTTCCTTCTAATCATGTTCTTTGTTCCTATTCTCCCTTAATTTAAAAACAACCCTGATGTGTCAGAATGTATGCTTCCCTATATGAATTGTGGTTTAATCAATGTTTAATCAATGTCTAAAGGAGACTCAGAATATTGAAGTGATTAAAATCGACACTAAACATATTTGAGATCATCCTGGGAGTTGACAGCCAGGTAGCAGAGAGCATGAGAGAAAATATGCAGGATTACTCAGGATATTTTAGAGTTCGGGGTTAAGCCTAAGAGGTAGCGTTTATCACTTCTGCCTGCATTCATTGCTTGGACTCAATCTCATGGCCCTACCTAACTTCAGGGAGGCTGGCTGAAGTAGTTTGGCTGTGTTCTCAGGAAGAAAATGGAAAGATCTAAATACATGATGTATCTACCTTAGAGCCCGTTGCTGCAACCAACAGGTGATAGTTGTCAGTTTTGCTTCTAAGGATTTAAGGTCAGTAACGATTTTGAATAATGGTCACATGGCAGTTGCCATTGAGTGTTTTTAATAGTTACAATAAAATTTCACATTTGGGACTGGCTAATATAGCATTGGGTAATAGAAAATAATATGTTTATTTTTAATGCCGATTAATATTTTAGAATTTCTTGTAAGAATTATATTTAAAATACTTAGTGAAAAGACTAAATATTTAGAACTTACAAATAAACTACATACAGATCATTGGTATGTTAATCAAATAACATGTATGTTAAAATACTTACATTTTACTAAGGGTTTACTATATACACTTGGATAAAATTGGGTTTTTCCATAGAAAATAATTTTATAAATTGTTTCTACTGATTCATACTATCTTAACCCCTGATTAGCCTGAAATTATGAGTTATTACTTTGATAAAGTATTATATTTCCATTAATTTTATAACTTGTCCTTTGAAAAATAGATATTACCTATTCTAGGAATAGTATTACAGACGTAACTCTATGTAACTAAATATGAAATAAACAGAATTATGAGGCAATATAATCATGATTCACTCCCATATCCTCTGTTCTTCGGTGACTGTCCCCTTCACAACTGCTTACTCATTTTGTTATTACTTAAAAGGACATTTTTTACCTGAAAATTCTGTATAATATGTTTAAAATAGTATTACTAGGGAATTCCGTGGTGGTTCAGTGGATAGGACTTGGCGCTCTCACTGCCAGGGGACCAGGTTTGATCCCTGGTTGGGGAACTAAGACCCCGCAAGCCTCATGGCGCAGCCAAAAAATAAATAAAATAAAACAGTATTACCAAAACGTGTTTTACTTTTGTTCTTTCAGGCCTATGGCATGTCGGCCTTGCCTTTAAATCTGATCAAAGGCACTAGAAGCGCTGCTTACGAACGTCTAGAAAACACTGAAGACATTGAGGAAGTGGAGCAGCACATCCAAACGATTAAATCGAAGGTGACTTGATGTTTTATCGTAACCAGGGAGCGTAAAAGTACTTTGTCTTCGAGCTGCTCTGTGTTGTGACTTAGACATTGCTAAGCCCATATTTTGACATTGTTTGAGTTTTTGTTCAACGTATCCTTAAAGAACCCTATTTTTAAAAAATTGTCTTCTGTGAAATGTAGGACACTGACAGTGTGAGAATTTCTATCAGTGTTCTAACAGCTGAAACACAAAAGTTCTACTTGCGTATGATGAAGACCTTGCTAGTTCCCAGGTATGCTGATTCCATGTGTAATATCAGATTTCACTGTATCACTTACGTTAAAGTTTTACGTACTGGTTGAATAAGATAAGATTACGTGTAACCACTTGCCAATTAAATGTACTTCTAAAAACACAATCAAGTTTTTCTTCCTCTGTCACCTTCAAGTAACAGATAAATCTTATTTATAGAACATAGGAAAAAATGGAAAGTTTTCTGAATTAGTCTATTAAACGATCATAATCCTGAGACGAAACCAGATGGTAATAGCACACCAAAAAGAAAACTGTTTACCAGGCTCTCTTGTGAAAGTACAGGCAAATAATTTAATATAAATAAAAATGTTAGCAATTCAAAAACTATGCTGTAATAAGAGAATATCTCATAATTATAAGATTAGGTTTATCCTAGGATGGCGAGGATGATATGTCAGAAAATAAAGTAGTTTAATATATTGAGAATAAATGAGAAACATAAACATCTTAATAGATGCCAAAGAGTGTTTGGTAAGAGTCAATTTGTAGTTAACGATGTTTAGAGAAAATTCTTACCAAATTGGAAGAAAAGAAGTTGTTTAGCAAAGGAAGCCTACGGTGAGCATCGTACCTAATGAAAGAAACATTCTCACTAAAGGCACGTATACGACAGGGATGTTCGTATCCTATTCCTAGTCAGATAGAAAAGAACGTAGGAGTAACTGTGGAAGGGAGAGGAGAGAAGAGGGGAAGTAACTTCTGTTATTTGCAGATAGCCTCTACCAAGAAAATCTAAAAGAACCAACTGGCAAATTAATAGACCTAACAAGAGTTCATCAAGGTGTCCAGATACAAATGTACGGGATCATTCACCAGGTGGAGGATGTAATAGAAAATGACCTCATTTCCAATAACTGTGAACTATAGAATAATAAGAAATGTCAGAATCTTCCGGGTGGAAATTACAAACTTTATTGAAATACATAATAGAAGACTGAAATAAATGGAGAACTTCATCCGTTCCTACTTGGGAAGATTCAATATTGTAGAGACGACAGTTTTCATACGTTTAGGTGGAAATTCAGTACAGTCTATAAAAGATAAAAAATGAAATCTTTATAAGCTTCCTACCATATACTAAACAAATTCAGAATTTAAATCCAGTATAACACTTACAAAACATTAGGAGAAAGTGAAAATCAAATTTTATTTTGGTATGTAGAAGACCTTTCTAAATAAGACTCAGAACTCGAGTGCAAATTGAGCAACTGGTGAGCTTTAAATTTTTATGTTTTTAAATTTATGTACCAAAAAAAGTGGCACCAAAAAGGAATTTAAAGAACCAACAATAATTTGAGAGGAAATAATCTGCAATATAGCTGATATATGCTGAGCATCTTTAAGTCAAGAAGAAAAAAAGACAAGAAATACATAGAAATAATGAACAAAAGACCTAAATAGACAGTTTACTGAAGGAGAAATTAAACTCTTCAGTGAAAATACGAAGTGATGCTTCAGCTCATTAGTAATGAGTAGGTTGACTAAGATCCCAGTTTGTGTGGGACCTGAGGAGTTTTCCAGAACATGAGGGGACTTTTATTGCTAAAACCAGGATGGCTGGTAATTAGAGCAACTCAGTATTTTTTTATCCTTTAGAAGTCTTTAAATTTTTTACCTTCGTCAGGGGTTGATAAGAATTTGGGGATAGGAATACTGTTTGAGGGAATATAAAATATACAGCTTTTTAAAGAAAACTGAATGTTGTCACATGCGCCTGTACACACAAATGCACAAACAACGTACCTTTTAATAATTAAATTTTAATCCAACAGATGTCTAGGAGCTTATCTTACTGGATTGTATGTATGCGCTTGTACCCAGGTGAATAAGGATATTCATGTCCCTGCCCCCTCAAAAAAGAAAATAATCTAAATGTTCAAAAATAAGGTATTTGTTAAATTAAAATATCATGGTATAATGTGCTGTGCAATGATGAAAAGGAATGAGGTAGATTTATATAGCTTAGAGAATGTATCTTATGAAATTAAGTTACACTTTCTCAGTTTAAATTCTGGCTCTCCTGATTATGTAGGTAATATCTGGGGGCCTTCTTTTCCTCATCTAATAAATGAATAAAATGCTGTTATCGGGCTTCCCTGGTGGCGCAGTGGTTGGGAGTCCGCCTGCCGATGCAGGGGACGCGGGTTCGTGCCCCGGTCCGGGAGGATCCCACATGCCGCGGAGCGGCTGGGTCCGAGCCATGGCCGCTGAGCCTGCGCGTCTGGAGCCTGTGCTCCGCAACGGGAGAGGCCACAGCAATGAGAGGCCCGCGTACCGCAAAAAAAAAAAAAAAAAAAAAAAAAAAA
>NW_021703771.1:6171637-6187737 GCF_005190385.1 Monodon monoceros | reverse complement strand
ACAAAAAAAAAAAAAAAAAAAAAAAAAAAAAAAAAAAAAAAAAAAATGCTGTTATCAACCTCAGAGTTTTATTTGGAAGATTTAAGGAGAATAAGGCACAGGAAATGTTACCTATTATGTAAAACAAAAACCATAAGTATGTTTACACAGAGGGACACATGTAGACACATAGATATGCATGGTCTCTGTGACAGCGATAACCACAGAAGAGGGGGTGGTCGTTGGGGACCGTGGGAGGGGCAGCTTTCACGTTTTACTGTTTGTCCAACAAAGGATATTGTTTATATGCTGTGTAACTTCATTTTTTTTTTTTCCAAATGAAATAATTGGTTGACTGCTGGGTGTCTCTCCTCGTGTCTGTCTGACCACAGTTCTTCTTACGTTGGTTTAGACAGTTGGTACAGCAGAGCGGGCCTCCATTCATCCCACTGATGCTTCGGCAAATGGGCAGATAATTTGAGTGCGTTTTCAGTGGACCCTTAAATCAGCTTACTAAAAAATTATTTTCCTGAAATAGGGAACGCCAGCAGTGAAATAAATCTACCTCGTTGGTATCCTTTTGATATTAGAATGGCAGTTTTGAGAAAAATTGTGTAGTTAAGATATAAAGTACCACACGCTTGAAGTATCGTGGCCTGGATCTGTCTTCTGGAGGGAGATGTCTTATTCCTCTGGTCTTCAGAAAATACCCTTCTGTAAGGGATACAATTTGATAATAACCAGTGTACCTAAAGCAGTGAAGATAGTTAAATAATAATAATGGCCCCATGTATGCAAAGTATGGTCTCTGGACCAGTCGCATCAGCATCTCCTGGGAATTTGGCAGAAATGCAAACTCCGGGCCCCACCCGGGACCTAACTAAATCATGTTCTCTCGGGGTAGGGTCTAGAAACCTGCGTTGAATGGACTGTCCTGTTGATTGTTATGCATGTGACGTTTGGGAAGCAACACGATCAGGAACAGAGCATTGCAGTGCCTTCTTGTGGAGAGGTCGCTGTGACCCTGACATCCCCTTATGAAAGGGTATCCGGGCTTGTCTGCCCGGACAAGAAATACATAGAAATAATGAACACTGCGTGTGTCCCTTATTCCACATTGATGCTGCTCTGGGCTGTGCTGCAGAGCACTGGCTGGCGTGTTCCCCAGCATCCTATTGAAACCTTGATAGGGATTTTAACACTCTAATTATTAACGCTTTTACAGTTTAAAAACGTCCTGGGAATTCCCTGGCAGTCCAGTAGTTAGGACTCAGCTCTGTCACTGCTGAGGGCCTGGGGGTTCAATCCCTGGTTGGGAAACTAAGATCCCACAAGCCGCATGGCCTGGCCAAAAACTTAAAAAAAAAAAAGAAAGAAAGAAAAATGTTGTCCCGTGTAAATATTTTCTTGGTCCTTCAATAAAAGCAAACAAATTTATATTTCATCTTTTTAGTATTTAGCAATTGTCTTGTTATTGTGGTTTATTACTGTACCGAGTTGAAGACACTTATGGGCAGGGGGGAGTTCAAGTGGGAAAGTGTCACTCGGACGCCACAGAAAGGTACTGCTCATGGTTACGGTAAGTATCATATGAAAATAGATGAGAATTACCTGTCAGATAGGCCAGCCGAAGAAAACATGACTCATTTGCAAATGTAAATGGAGAATAAGAAAGCGCTGGCTCTTAGCGATTGTTACAAAACCCTGTGCACACCGCATACGAGTACTGCATCACTCTGCTGGTGTTTGAGTCAGGGGCTGAGAAGCCTCAGCTCAGGTACACTATAACACAGTCGCTTGACCAGAAGGAGGGAGAGCATAGGACCAGATATGTTAAGACAAGGGATAGGATGAGGAATTTGGAGATGAAGGAGAATAACTGAGCAAAGAACATAAAGTGCCTCATAAAAAGGATGTTTTTAAAAATATTTATCTGTCTCCACATGACTTTACCATATACGGTATTTGGAAAACGGGGATCAAGAGGATGTTCAGCATTAAATGTACACACATTCACATCGCATTCTGACACTGATCTGGGTTCAGAGATGTGTATTGTCACATAGAAGTTGTTGGGTTCTTTCTTTTTTTTTTTTTTCCAATTTGTAAATTTGCCAAAGGAGTCAAATCGAGCCAAAAAAGTTTGTGTTGCCTGATCTGCTAAATCTGATGGGTACTTTATAAAGACCTTAATGGTAAAAAAAAAAAACTGTTTTATTTTGTTCTGTTATTTGCAGAGCAAAGATGGTCGACCTTTGCCAGCAAGGGATAAACGCGCCTTAAAACAACTTGAAGAAAGGTTACGAACACTTAGGA
This sequence comes from Monodon monoceros, assembly GCF_005190385.1. NCBI lineage: Eukaryota > Metazoa > Chordata > Mammalia > Artiodactyla > Monodontidae > Monodon > Monodon monoceros. The sequence continues at coordinate 6,185,442 of NW_021703771.1, read as the reverse complement.
AAAGAGAGAGGCACTTAGAATTCATTGAAAATAGCTGGTGGACTAAATTCTGTGGTGCCCTGCGTCCCCTGAAGGTAAGTGGGGTTTTACAAAATTATGCTGTCACTCTTCCAAGTTTCTGTAGTACCTGTCAGAGAGGCTGAGTTCTCCTTCTGAGGCATTGCAGCGTGGAACTTAAGAGCATGGGTTTCGCAGTTAAAATAATCTGGTTTTAAATCACAGCTCTGATATTTGGTAGTTTGGGCAAGGTACGTAACCTCTCTGAGCTTCATTTACTCATGTGTCATGTAAGTATTATAACAGAGGTTTGGGAGGATTTAAATTAAAATATAGGTAAGTAATGTGGTATTCTCCTGGTTTTACAAGGTTGTACTTTTCTGTAGGAGATCTGGGACCCATATTAGACCTTTCTCAGATAGGCAGATTTCAATATTCAGATTGAAAATTTCAATAGAATTTGCTTCATTGTGAGGTGGCATGTTTCTGAAAGTGTGTAAAAGTATTATTTAAGATGGAAAACCATGAATTTCCCTTTTTTTTTTAAACCATCATTAGCTAGCCTTGAATTCTTCAGACTGTGGTCTTCCTCTTACAATTCAAAAGGAAATGAGGAAATGCACTGACTGCTTACCCTAAAAAGCTTCTCTTTTGAAAGACTTCTTCAAAAACATACCATAATCAGTTAGATCTACTGTGTAGCACTTTTAAACCTTTCTTAAGACTCACCTCGGTCCCTTTTGCCAAGGTGATTGTCTTCATAGCACCAAAGGTATGAAGAAACCCTGCTCACCCCTTAACTTAATTCTAAATTGTTTATATAGCTTCTTTATAAATATTTATAACTTGGTCACTAACATTAGCTGCCTTGTTTCAAAAGTGCTTTGTGCCATTTCACTGTACCTGTGTTTAGAGGGACTTTCAAATCAACTTTATTAAGTGTGCAGATTGATTTCGCCAAATGTAGGCATGTAGGTATAGAAGATCTACATCACTACAGAAAGCTACTTTATGTCTTCCCCTGTGCCACTGAGCTCAGACTCCAGCCACCCACTGATGGCCTTCTGTCATTGAGGTTTACTTTGATGTGTTCTGGGGAGTCATGGCATATATAGGCTTTTGTCTGTCTTCTTTGGCTCAGCACAGTGCTTTTGAGACACCGTGCATGTTACTGCATTTCTTTTCAGTGGTTCATTTTGTTTTCTTGCTGAGTAGTATTCCAGTGTGTCTGTATCACAATTTGTTTATCCACTCACCTGTTAGTGGGGATTCGAGTTGTTTCCAGTTTGAGGCTATTATGATTAATGCTGATGTGAACATTGTGTACAAATCTTTGTGTAGACATCTCCACATTCATTCATTTTTCTTGAGTAAATGCCTAGGAGTAGAATTGCTGGATCTAATGTTTAATATACATTTCACTTTATAATAAGTGAAGTATTTTTCAAAGTGGTTGCACCATTCTGCATTCCCACAGCAGCATGAGATTTCCAGTTGCTTCACATCCTTGTCAACTCATATTGTAACTGTTTGTGATAGTTGTTCTAATGGGTGTATGACCTTACCTCACGGTTTTGATTTGCATTTCCCTGGTGACTAATGATATTAGGCATCTTTTTGTATTCTTATTGGCCATTTGTTTATCTTTTCTCAAAGGCCTGTTTAAATCTTTGGCCACTTTGAAAGTTAGGTTTTTGTTTTATGAGCGAGTTATGAGACTTCTTTGTATATTCTGAATCAAGTACTTTGTCAAATTTGTGTATTCTTAATGTTGACCCCTAGTTTATGCCTCGCTTTTATGTTGTCTCAACACTGTCATTCAAAGAGATGTTTCTTAAGTTTTTATAGAGAGCATTTTCTCCTGAGTTTCTTCTAGATGATAGTTTTAGTTCTTATATTTTAGGTTTGTGGTCCATTTTAAGTTAATTTTGTGGAATGATGTGACTTAGGGGTCAAAGTTTATTTTATTTTGCATATGGATAGCTAGTTGTTTCAGCACCTTTTTTTTTTTTTTTTTTTTTGACAAGACTATCCTTTGCTCATTGAATTTCCTTGGTACTTTTGTCAAATCGATTGTATATATGTGTGGCTCTGTTTGTGGACTCTCTTCTGTTCCGTTGATCTACATGTTCTTATGTTAAAACTTGACTACTAGAGCTTTATAATCAGTCATGAAATCAAGCATGTCAGTTCTTCAGTTTTGTTTTCCTTTTTCAGTATTTCGGCTCTGCTAGATCCTTTGCATTTCCATATAAATTTAGAATTGACTTATAACTCCGCAAAACACCCAGTGGAATTTCTATTGGGATTACTTTGAATCAGTAGGTGAATTTGGGGAGAATTGTTACCTTAATATTGACTCTTCTAATCCATGAGCGTGATATCTTTCTGTTTATTTATGTTATCGTAATTTTCTCTCAGCAGTGTTTTGTAGTTCTCAGTATAGAGGTCTTGCAGGTATTTTGATAAATTTATCTATATCTTCATTTATAATATTACACATTATTTTGTTTAATTTCAATTCTCAATTACTTGTTGCTAGTATGTAGAAATTCATTTCTGTACATTGGCCTTGTATCATGCAGCCTGGCTAAATTATTAGTTCTAGTAGCTTTATTATAGATTCCCAAGGAATTTTTATATACATGATTATATCAGTGCTAGAAGACAGTTTTACTTCTTCCCTTCAAATATAAGATTTCTGATTTTTTTTCTCCTTATTGCATGGGCTAAAACTTCCAGTACCGTCAGCTTACCATTTATTCCTTTTGTTATATAAATAAATCAGTATTCTCGAATACTGATTGGAATTCTTACCTATCTTTCTATTATCTGGTTTTAAGTTAGGAATAATAGGAAACACTTAGGATTAGTTAGTAGTAGTCATGCCTGATGGAAAAATCTGAGGATGCAAACTTACTGTTATGTAATTGAGGCTTTAACATGAGTTTTTCTCACATGAAGTATGAAAATGATTTACTACACAGATGTAACTCAGAAAATGGGAAGCTGTGCTGTTTGTGCTTCTCATGCAGTAGCATCCCGGTGGGAGCAGGCAGACAGGGCCGCTCCCTGCTCTGCACTGCTGAGCCATGCTGGAGGTCGTTTGACACCTCTGAGAAGCTCCTGGTGCAGAATTTCTTTAAAGTTATGTCTGTCTCAAAATTTGGTGGTAGTGTTTGGTGCTGTGTATAATCCATGTTTGCTTTATTATAAAGTGTATTAAATTACACCACAATTTGCCATTTTTTATAAGAAAATGTTATAATTATTTTTCATAAGAGTAGCTCCCTCCCCACCCCACCCCCTGAGATGCAGCTGATCTTGTGATTTCACACTTCATGATTGCCTAGCATATGTGTGTCTCATGTCAGAGGCACAGGGGTTCAGAGCATGGCTTTTCTGTCACATACATGTAGTACTGAGTCCTTGCTCTACTCCTCACCAGCCATATAAATTCTTGTTACTTCACCTTGCTACACCTCATCTTTCTCATTCATGTAATGGAGTTATGTACTTATTTTTGTTATGGGGATTAAATGAAATACTGTATGCTGTGCCTTTTGATGTAAGCAGCTCAGAAAATTGCAGCTGCTATTGTTACAGTTCTATATATAGATTTTTCAACTTCTTGAATACTGCCATGGAACTCAAGGAAGAAAATTAGTTTTGAGTTGAAGGCACTTATGAAAATAAGCATCTAACTAGAATAAGTTAATGGGTCCTTAAAAGAGCATTTATATATAATACCGAGCACATTTCTAAGCATGCAGTCTAATCTTCACTAGACACTTGATTAAACTTGCCCCTGACAGATGGGCATTCTTCGAGTGTGTACAGCTAATTGGCCTGGGTAACCTACAGATCCATTAGGTTTTAAATAAAACTTGAGATTTTACTATATATACACCTATTATTGTATATTTATACCTCTTATATTTATAAAGAGATCTATAAATTCATGTCCATAATTATATCACGTATTTTTTTCAGACTTTTTTTTTATTGTGGTAAAACATACATAACATACAATTTACCATTTAAACTATTTGTTGGTGTGGCATTACTTACATTCACAGTCTTGTGCAACTGTCACCACTCTCCATTTCCAGAACCTTTCATCGTCCCAAACAGAACATTCAACAATAACTCTCCATTCTGCACCTCCACTCCCCATACCCGTGAAACCACCTGACTCAGACTGGGACTTGAACTCACTGTCTTTTAGGTGAGATCACATACCTGGTCTCAGGACTTAATGAAGCTCAGGTTCTTGATGTCTTGTCGCAGAAAGAATTCAGTGAGAGACAAAGTGATAGGTAAGAAGTGCATTTATTTAGAGAGATAACACGGTCCATAGACAGAATGCAGTCCATCTTAAAAGGCAAGGATGGCCCTGGGAGAAACACACTCCACAGACAGAGTGTGGGCCATCTCAGAAGGTGAGAGGCCCTGAAATATGGCATGGTTAGTTTTTATGGGCTGGGTAGTTCATAAGGAAAGGAGTGGGGGGATTATTCCAACTATCTTGGAGAAGATTTCCAGGAATTGGGCCCCACCCACTTGTTGACATTTTTTGGTCAGCCTCAGAAACATCATGGCACCTGTGGATATGTCATTTAGCTAATGTATTATGTTGAGCGTATAATGAGGCTCAGTGTCACTGGAACTTGAAACTTCTGCCATCTTGAACCTAGTTGGTTCTAACCAGGTTATGTCATATCCAACAGCTCTGTCATTCTTTTAAAGGTTGTGCCCTGCCCCGTTCCCTCCTGTTTCACCCCTGCCCAGCTTATATCCCCTGATGACCTCTATTCTCTTTTCTGTCTCTCTGAATTTTCCTATTCTAGTTACCTCATATAAGTGAATTATATGTCCTTTTGTGTCTGGCTTATTTGACTTCACATAATGTCTTCAAAGATCATCCGTATTTTTTTTTTTTTTTTTGCGGTATGCGGGCCTCTCACTGTTGTGGCCTCTCCTGTTGCGGAGCACAGGCTCCGGACGCACAGGCTCAGCGGCCATGGCTCACGGGCCCAGCCGCTCCGTGGCATGTGGGATCTTCCCAGACCGGGGCACGAACCTGCGTCCCCTGCATCGGCAGGCGGACTCTCAACCACTGCGCCAGCAGGGAAGCCCCATCCATATTTTTGATGTATCAAAATTTCATTCCTTTTTAAGGCTGAATAATATCAATTTTGTTTTTCCATTCATCTTTTTGTTTATCCATCCATCTGTTGGTGGACATTTGGGTTATTTCCAACTTTTGGCTATTGTGAATAATGCTTCCAAGGTAATTGGTATACAAGTATCTGTTTGAGTCCCTGCTTTCAGTTCTTTTGAGTATATACCTAGAAATGGAATTGAGAGATCTTGTGTCAGTCCTGCTATAACTTTTTGAAGAACCTACAAATTGTTTTCCACAGTGGCTGCACCATTTTACATGCCCACCAGTAAGGCACAGGGTTCCAGTTTATCCATATCATTGTCAACACTTATTTTCCTTTGTTTTGATAATAGCCAACCTTATTGTTGTGAAGTGATATCTCATTGTGGTTTTCATTTTCATTTCCTTAATGATTAGTGACATTGAGCATCTTTTCACTTGATTGTTGGCGTTGTATCTTTACTTTGGAGAAATGTTTATTTGGGTTTGTTTGTTTGTTTTTAATATTCTTGTTCCCCAAATATTGGCCCTCTGTGCTCTGGTGCTGGCTAGAAATTCAGAGACAGAGTTTTGGAGGAAAGAGAAAGAGTAGCTTTACCTCTGTGACAGGCAAAGAGGGAACACAGCAGGCTAGCACTAGTGCTCCCCTCCCTGGGGAATAGGGAGAGGTCTTATAGTCAGGGCTCCTGCTTTCGGGTAGGTGATAAGGATCAAGGCAGTGATGGGCTTGCATTCTTCTGATGGGTTGGCCGTGAGGTAAGCCCAGTCAGCATCATCAGCCTTCAGGTTCCAACTGGTCTGGGGTCTGCATGCTTGTGGGCAGCACACCATCATTAATCATTAACTTCTCCCACCTGGAGGAGGTTTCAGTCTCTACAGAGCAGCTCAAAGATACCTTTGTGAGTATGCATTGATTGGGACACCAGGACCTTGCCTCAAGGCTGCACTATTGTTTCTCTTGACTGTGTGTTTCTCCCTTGTTTCCCATCCCCTCCCTTCCCTAATTACCAACTGCTTGAATCTGCCCATTGGAAGTCTGGGAAGGTCATGGAGGCTGAATGAAGCGTATTTCCTATAATCAGAGAAATGGGGGGCACAGAAAGGCTTTGTTCCCTGGTGACCCACAGGGCCTTGCTCAGTGTCATTCTGAATGCTACTCCTTATCAGATACATGATTTGTAAATATTCTCCTGTTCTTGGCTTGTCTTTTCATTCTGTTGATAATGTCCTTTGATACACAAAGTTTTTTTAATTTTGATGATGTCCAGTTCATTTTTGCTTTTGTTACCTATGTTTTTTGTGTCATATACAAAAAATAATTGCCAAATACAATGCCATGAAGGTTTTTCCCCTAAGAGTTTAATAGTTTTAGCTCTTACATTTAGATCTTTGATCTATTTTGAGTTAATTTTTATGTATAGTGAAGGACAGGGGTCTGTTTTCATTCTTTATGTCTGTCTTTTACTGTTTTTATATATATATATATATAAATTTATTAATTTTTGGCTGCGTTGGATCTTTGTTGCTGCGCATGGGCTTCCTCTAGTTGCAGCAAGCGGGGGCTACTCTTAGTTGCGGTGCGAGGGCTTCTCGTTGCGGTGGCTTCTCTTGTTGCAGAGCATGGGCTCTAGGTGCGTGGGCTTCAGGAGTTGTGGCACACAGGCTTAGTTGCTCTGTGGCATGTGGGATCTTCCCGGACCAGGGCTCAAACCTGTGTCCCCTGCATTGACAGGCGGATTCTTAACCACTGCGCCACCAGGGAAGCCCACCATACTGTTTTGATCGCTGTGGCTTTGTAGTAAATTTTGAAACAAGGGAGTGTGAGTCCTGTAACTTTGTTCTTCTTTTTCAAGATTGTTTTGGCTATTCAGGGTTCCTTGAAATTCCACATGAATTTCATGATGGATTTTCTTGTTTCTGCAAAGAACATCATTGTGATTTTCATAGGGATTGCATTGAATCTGTAGATCATTTTCAGTAGCATTGTCATTTTTAACGTATTAAGTCTTTCAAACCGTAAATATGGGATGTCTTTCCATTTATTTATGTCTCCTTTAATTTCTGTCAGCAGTGTCTTATAGTTTTCAGCTGTAGGGGAGGAAGAAATTTTCTTCTTCCCTTCTGGGTTCTTCTGTCTGGTCTAAGAATTAAATTGACATGAGACAGATGAACAGGAGAAATTCAAACAAAAGTTTGATAACATGTACACATGGGAGAGACCCAGGAGAACTGAATAACTCGCCAAAACAGCCGAAACCATCTCCTTAAATACCGCCTTCAGCGAAAGACAAAGGAGGATGTTGGGGGTAGTGGTTTGAGACTTCAAAGGGGAGGAAGGAAACTCACATGGAGATGGAAAAGCCAATGTTTTGTAGACAAGTGTTTGCTAGACCAGGAGAGACAAAGGAACAGAGTGGACTCAGAGCTCCAGGCCCTGCCAAGGTTCCTGCCACGCCTGGCCCTTATTCCTTGCAGACATGTCTGGTGACAACTCTATTCTGGGAACAGGCCCTTTATCTAAATTCTTTAGGCAGCTGCAGGGTGGGGTGGGCGTGGTGGTAATAAGAAAGACTCTGAGTCTTCTGTTTCCTAAAAATAATCAGCTGAGATTAATTCTCATGCCAGAGGGACACATTTTCTGGTGGCAAAATTCCGCGCCCCCCCCCGCCAGTACTGTATGTAAGTAGAGTATATCAGTCATTTGCCTCCTTGTTTAAATTTCTCCCTAAGTTTTTATTCTTCTAGATACTTGTTTACAGGACGAGCTTTAAGTAGTTGCCTTCTGCATTGATAAGAGTTTCTGAAGAGTTGGTCATCACCCTCTTCCACCTTTACAAATGGAGATTTCCCTTATAAATGTAAATATCTCTTAAAAAGGGTAACTGTCAGTGTCAGTTTTCAGAGCTTCTGTTTCTGCTGTTTCTTAAAAATGGCTTAAAATAATCCTTATGCCAAAGAGGCATATTGTAGGGTGGAGCATTCTGCTCCTCTTTACCAGTAACATTATGGTATGGATATTGAAGTTCATGTAAGGGTAAATGACCTATCCCATCTTTACACTGGCATAGCAGTAAGCCTCAAGTGCGTAGAAAAGCTTGGACTGGGTCTTGGATATCAGTGACTGATCAATACATAACCTTGTTTGTTATGTGTTTGTGTTCAAGAACAACTGACATAATGTCGATTCATTAACATTGAACTTAGGACCAACAGCAGTATAACTCATGCCTGAACAAAACTAACACATGTGTTTTCTCAGTAATTGTAGCCTTCTTAGTCTTAGGAACCAAACAGCACTTCAGCACTATGCTTGGGGGCCATTTTAAACAACAAAGTTACCAACAAAAAGCACAAAAAATGCAAAGAATGTAGCACTAAGTAGACCACTTACAGGGTACTTGTTTACAGTGTGAGAGCTGAGACAAGAAAGCAGAGTGTGGCCTGGTTCAGCCTCAGCTAGGAACTTGAGCATCCGGTGACTTAGAATTTTTACCTCTCTGCATGTATCTGCAAAAGACTGCCAAGAGCCACATGTATTGATTTAAGCTCATGAATAAATTTTAGTGAGCAGTGGGCTTGCAAATGCCAAATCTGCAAACGAGAATCAACCGTACTTATAAGTAAAAACAACAACAAAAATCCCCAAGTCCAGCAAGTTTTCTCTCCAGCTTTTACTGCAAAACTTTGTGTTAAGCAAAGACAGTCTGGGAAAAATTGCATGGTAGAGAGAAGCGAAGATTCGGAGGTGGGCCTAAGATTGATCTTAAACCCCCCAGAATTAGGTGAGATAAGCCAGTCACAAAAAGACAAATACTGTATATGAGGTGCCTAGAGCAGTCAGATTCATAGAGACAGGAAGTAGAGTGGTGGTCTCCAGGGGTTGGGGGCAGGAGGTACGGGAAGTTGTTGTTTAATGGGTACAGAGTTTCAGTTTTGCAAGATGAAAATAATTCTGGAGATTGGTTGCACAACAGCGTGAATCTATTTAACACAACTAAACTGTACACTTAAAAATGGTTAAGATGGTAAGTTTATGTTATTTGTATTTTACCACTATTTAAAAAACCAAAAACAGAAGTGGCCAAAAAGCAGGTAGAAATGAAGAGAGTTGAACTCAGAGGGGAAAATACACTTAATTTCAGAAATGAAAACAAAATTCCAAGGTGTCCAAAGGAGAATAGAATCAAATAAAATTTAGTAAGGGGAGGCTTTGAAGAAAGCCAGAAAGATAACCAAGAGAAGGAAAACAAGATGAAGTAAAAAGGATCAGAAAAGGAGTGTTGAAATGAAAGAGAAAGAAAAACTACCTGTGTGTAGTTGTTTCCATGCAGTAGCAAAACAAAACAAATTAGCAGAATATTGAAACGCATAATCTCCCGCAAAACACCGAAAAATAAATAGACCTGAATCCACGTGTCATGAATATTCTGTTGTGGTCCGAACGCTGGTTGGAAAAGAATTTCCAGACACAAGGCAGAATGTAAAGACAGGATTTATTAGAGGGAAGGGTCGTGCCAGAACAGCGGGCCAAATTCCTAGTAGTCTGGGAGAGTCGAGCCGAACATGTGCTGTTGATCAGTTTTTATAGCCAGAAAACAAAGGAATGGTCTGAGGTAAAAATTTCATTTACTGATTGATCGAGGCACATATACCTTCCTTCTATAGGGTGGGAGTGGGGCAGGGCAGATGCCTTTCCTTATTTGGGACAGGTCCCGTTGCCCAGGTGGGTGTCACCCAGGTGGGCTCAGGAATTTCATAACCATGGCAACATGGGGGGGAGGGCGAGTAAGAGTCCAGTAGGGGGTGTAACACTGACACTTTTTCAAGCAGTGTCGTCCTTTGTCCTTGAGGCACCATTGTCCTTGGAGCACCATATATTCTATTTCATGAATAGACAAGAAATAGACACTTTGTACCTGGGAAAGTTTATGTGCAATTTTCCTAGTAAAATTAAAAATCCTCAGGATTTCTAAGAAAAAAAAATCAACTCACAAGGGCAACATTGTTAGACTTTTTTCAAAACGTACAAAGCAAGGCACGAATGGAGGAACATTAAAAACAAACAAACAAACTCAATGAAAATGTATGAACTGTCAACTGAAAAAAAACACACACACACACAACGTGAGAGTTGTGAGTTAAGTTTTATTTGGGGCAAAATGCGGACTATAGCCCGGGAGACAGCCTCTAGGGTAGCTCTGAGGAACAGCTCGCAGGAGCTGGGGGGGAAGGGCGGTATTCTATACGATGTCAGTGAAGGGGGCACGTGCAGTCAAGCACACGTTGAGGCAGAGGCTGGCTGCTGGTCCTGAGGAGCAGACGTCACCAGTGATGATGTTAGTGCTTTTCTAGATACCAGCAGATGCAGGAATCGGGCTCATCATATTGTCTCCTGAAAATATCTAACTATATGAAGGTCTGTTCTGCCGTTTTTTCCCAGAGCACAGAGGGCCTCACTCCTGATCTCCACCCTGAGCTCCTTTCAGGGGTTGAAGGTCAGCAGCTGCAGCGGTTTGTGACCTAGTCCTTGTAGAGGCAGGTGGCAAGTGCCAGTTTGTAGTTGGCAGAACCAAGGAATTTATATTTAGTCAAAATAGCCTTTAGAAAAACAGTTACGGAATCTGTACCCTGAGCTCTTTTGAGAAATCCACTCGTTGCCAAGCTTGGACCAATTAAGAGGTGAGAACGTAAACATCAGCGAAGGGAAAAATGGTGAACATGTAATATTGTAGGTCTGTGGAGAGAAGGTGTGGGCTAGGGCAGAGAATAAGGCAGAAACATGTGCTGCTGAATAGAAATAATGTAATGAAGGGAGAGAAAGAAAAGAATTTCTCATAGATTACTGCATAGGCAATAGGTTGGACACGTAAAAACTAATAACTTGTTTAGTAAAGGAATGAATAAGGAAATGGGGGCTAAGGGCACTTGAAAATTTAAGTACACTAGAACAAAAGTATAAACCCTCTTAACGAAAGAACTAAAAAGCAAAGAGCAAGGAATTCACATTAACTGGAGAAAGAAACACGGGAAATATACACACAGTTATCAAACAACAAGATATTTTTGAGGCGAAACGTGTTAGTCATATCAATAAATGTGAATGGACCTAACTCACTATTAAAAGAAAAATTTTTAATTTTCCTCAGAAAGCAGGATATAACTATATCCTAAAACAGTGATTCACAAAGGCTAACAATGTGTATTGAAAGATATACTGAGCAAATGGAAACAATAAAAAAGCAGGTAATGGTTGTGCTATTAGACAAAGTAGGATTCATGCCAAAAACCATTAAATCCAACAAAGAATCACTATCATTTTTTGTGATAGACAGAATGCCTCTGTCTTCCCCCAGTGATGTCCACACCCTAATCCCTGAAACCTGTGAGTATAATATACTCGAAATGTCAAAAAGGACTTTGCAGATGTGATTAATGTTATAGACTTTAAAATATGGAGCTGACCCTGGATTCTCTTGATGGGACCAATCTAGTAGCACAAGTCCATAAAAGCAGAGAACTTCCATGGCTAGAGTCAGAGAGATGTGCTAAAGTAAAGTGTAGGAAAGAGACATTCAGAATGTAAGACTTGAGCTGCCATTACTGATTTGAGGATGGAGGGGATGTGAAAAGGAATGCAGGAAATGAATGCCCTCAAGGAACTGAGAGGCTCCCAGCTGATAGCCAGCAAAGAGATGAAGACCTCAGTCCTATGACCTTAAGGAGCTGTATTCTGTTCCTCAGACTTGATCATCTCAATCAATTTATCTTCAAGTTTAATGATTCTTTTCTCCTGACTGATCAGATCTGCTGAACTTTTCACTTTGTTTTCTAGTGAGCTTTTTGTTTCAGTTTTTATATTTTTCATCTTGAGAATTTCAATTCACTTCCTTTTTTATAATTTCCATTTCTTTGTTGATATTCTGTATTTGGTGAGAAATTGTTCTCATAATTTGTTTTAGTTCTTAAGACATGCTTTAGTTCCTTGAACATATTTAAAATAGTGGCTTTAAAGTTTTTGTCGAGTAAGTTCAGCGTCCTCAAGGACTTCCTCAAGGACAGTGCCTATTGATTTTTTTTCTTCTATTAGTCATACTTTCTTGCTGCTTTGCATGTCTCTTTAATTTTTTTTTTTTTTTTTTTTTTTGGTTAAAACCTGGGAAGTTTTAAATAATATAATGTGGTAACTCTGGAGATCAGAGTCTCCCCTGGATTTGCTGTTATTACTCTTTGTTGTTGTTTGTTTAGTGACTTTTGTGAATTATTCTGTAAAGTCTGTATTCTTTGTTGTGTGTAGTCACCCAAGTTTCTGCTTGGTTACTTTAGTTAATAACTGGACGAAGATTTTCTAAACACCTAGAACCAGTAAGTCTCAGTCTTTGCTGAGGGGCTGTGTGTGAGTGGAGGCATGAGTTCAGCACCCAGGCTGGCACTGCAGTGGTGCCTTCTCCTGCACTTCCTGCTCATGCAGACAGAGCTTCAGGGTCAACCACAAGTGGACATTTAGGCCACTCCCGTCTTTCCTGAGCATGCACAGGGCCTTCTTCATTCCCAGGAATATGTGGAAACTTTTCAGAGCACCTGTGGACATCTCATTCCCTAGGTTTCCGTTTTAATCTTTTTAGGTAGTTTATTTTTTTTGCCTGACATTGACTAGCTCTTGTGGCCATGAAGTTCATTGGTTGCCTGTAATTTTTTGACAGACACTCCTGCAGAAAAGGAATTTTTGCACTGTGTGAACTGCAGTTCAGGCCAAACACAGTCTTGCAAATGGGATCTTCCATGGCATTACCAGGCGGGTCGAGTCATGGCAGTTCTCTGGGAAGGAGACTCTGAGAGAACTTCAGCCCCTTTCTGCTTTCACAGGTGGCTACCAGGCTTATGGCTTTTACAGGCCATCTACCATGCACGAGAGAGGAGGGATTGGTACTAGAGCAAGTTGGAATGCCACAGTGCTCTGTGCTCTTGCTGAGATTCAGCCGTTTTTCCTGAATAAATGCTCCTAGATTGTTGCATGCCTCTGGTTAATTTCCAGAGTGTTAAAAAAGTTGATTCTGACCATTTATGCCAGTTTTCTCATTGCTTTTAGGGGGGAAAGGATTTTCAGAGGTTCTTATTCTGTTACCTTTACTGATGTCATCTCTTTGGCTTAATTTTTATTTTAAAACTAACACTATAGCTAGTGTGGAATATGTAGCATTTAGGTCAGCCCAGGGTGGTCACCACTGACATGATTCTGGAAGTACTAACTTAAGTTCTTATATATAAATATATACAGTTTCCTTGGTCTTTATAAATCATTTATCTTTTTAATATTTTTTCTTTGTTTTGTAAGTAGCTGTGATTAAACAGTCTAACTCTGGGTCATGCATCTCAACAGAGTGGGAAAGTAGTTAAGGATTTTCTTTTCTTTTCCTCCCCCAAAATGGGGATCAGGGGAGGGGAATGTTAATTTCTCCTGCTGTCTCTGGGTCATGTTCCTCTACTGCTCATTGGTAGTTGGCAGCTGTACTACCTCATGCTACAAGCTGTTTCTTATCAACAGGCTACTGGGAAGTAATATGTTTCCTCAGTGTAAGGATATTGTCTCCAGTTCACTTAGGCATCAAGTGCCATGCTCAAACCTGGTAGAAGAAGATTGTGT
>NW_021703771.1:6097157-6171627 GCF_005190385.1 Monodon monoceros | reverse complement strand
GAGAAGAAGAAGATTGTGTGCGCTCCTTTACCTGCTACTAATAAACTTCTGTTACTGTGAAGGGGTCACTTCACACTTATTTAGCAATGAAACATTTTTAAATAAATGAATGCTCATGTGAAACCCCGTATGTAAAATGGATACATGCAGGGGTCTTTATTTCAAATGATGCCTGTAGTCGTTTTTTGTGTTTTTTTTTTTTTAAATAAATTTATTTATTTATTTGTTTGGTTTTGGCTGCATTGGGTCTTCGTTGCTGCGCCCAGGCTTTCTCTAGTTGCAGCAAGCAGGGGCTACTCTTTGTTGCGGCTTGCGGTCTCTAGAAAACAGGCTCAGTAGTTGTGGTGCACAGGCTTAGCTGCTCCGCGGCATGTGGGATCTTCCTGGACCAGGGCTCGAGCCCGTGTCCCCTGCATTGGCAGGCGGATTCTTAACCACTGCACCACCAGGAAGCCTATAGTCTTTTTGGTCCTCTCTTGCCAAGCTGCTTCTTCCAGCGAGCTCTAAAGGCACTCTTTCAGAACTGAAGAGTTCCCTAGAACACAGTCCTAAAATTTATTTCCAGATTCATCTTTATATGCTGGGTAGGATAATGGGTTGTTATTCTACTTTTTTTATCCTGTCAGAATTCTAAAATATACTCAACGATCATGTGAAATAAGATGAAAAATCTCCTTAACATTCATGATGTTTCCCATCTATTCCTATCAATTCCAGGCAAAGGACAAACCGAAACACTTAACTGTACTTAATAGGAATCTTCCTTTTGGCTCTCGCCAAACATAGATTTCATCCCTTTTTTTATGCTGAAATTTTATTCCTTAGAGGCCCAGTTCCAATCATTGTTTTCCTTGTTTTCTGTGGTCCTACCATAAAGTTCATATGCTATCCTTTCATACTTCATACATATCCTTTCATACTATAAAGTTCATACTTGAGTACAAGGAAGTGTACAGTGCTTATTACCACATCCTTCCACAGAGAGAGTTCTATATGACAGTTTCTTCAGTGCTGTTAGTACTCTATTTCAAGAATATTATCAGTTATATAGACTTTTCTAGGCTGTGGTATAATCTATTTATAAGATATACACAGCTGACCCGTGAACAGCATGGTGTGAACTGCTCATGTCCACTTACACATGGATAATTTTCAGTAGCACATATTACAGCACCATGCCATCCGCAGTAGGTTGAATCTGGATATCACAGTGGGCCGACTGTAAGTTCTATGCAGATTTTTGACTGGGCAGAGGGTCAGTGCCTCTAACCCCTGTGTTGTCCAAGGGTCAGCTATATAGTATCTCATTACTTCTGTGAGAAAATGTTCCAACTTCTCTGTTTTAACAACAGGTTAACGTAACCTGATGAGTTTCTTGGTTTTGGTTTTTTGTGTATGTATATTAGTCTTAATGTAGTTTTCAGTTAACTTTTTATATTTGAGTATAACTGAATATAAACCTTTTATTGGACCTAGCAAAGGGTCTCATTTGTTTACTTACCAATGAAAACTTTCAGATGCATTGTCTCTTTTGTGTTTTTGTTCTCAAATAGTCTCATAATGAAAATTTAGATGATGTGTGCCTAGGATTATATACTATATGATTACATATTAAATTAAAATTTATCTTAGGTCATTTTTTTTAGATCATTGTCATATGCTAGTAACCCATTGAGCATAATGGTTTTGTGCTTTTAATATCAACTTCAGAAGTATATTTTAACGATTTATTTTTTTTTTTTTGCTTTTAGATCATTTGGGGAATATTTTTCATCTTAGTTGCATTGCTGTTTATAATTTCTCTCTTCCTGTCCAAGTAAGTACAGTAGACACATTTTCTAAAGCACTAACACACATCCTATGATATTATACATTTTCCACGCTGAATTCCATTAGTGTAGCCCTATTCATCTTAAGTAGCTATTTTGCTTCAAGTGTTCTATAGCATTAACTCAAAGAATGACTAAAAAGCTCCAATAATAGACAGTATTTCTCTATTCTGTATCAATTGAACAATATCTGTAAGATATTTAAGTGAGGTTTAATTTGTTATCTGTGGTTTTCTTTGTCTCCATTGAGTCTGCATGCTTAAGTTATGATGATACTCTTTCTAAAGTAACTGAAAATGTGGTGCAATATGTAAATTCACTCTTTATACATTTTTTTGTTATAGTTTGGATAAAGCTCTTCATTCAGCTGGAATAGATTCTGGTTTCATAATTTTTGGAGCTAACCTGAGTAATCCACTGAATATGCTTTTGCCTTTACTACAAACAGTAAGTAAAAAAATCATCCATTTTATACTCTAGCAAACATTGTCACACTCTGTCAAATTATTATGTTGACAAACCTATTAGTACTTGGAAGTATATGCTTGTGCCCTCTGCTGATTTGGCTTTTTATTTACATATAACTTCTATGTTGATATGTTGCTTTAAAAATTATTGTATTGATGTATTACTGAACTCTCATGTTATACATAACTTGATTTGGGGATACGTGATAAGACTTAGGGGTGAACTTTTCCAAGCACTTCCCGTTTTTACTTTTTAACGAAGCCTTTTATTCCATATATAAATGTAATTTTTAGTTTAATTTGTTATAGGATTTTTCTTAGGATAATGATACTGAGCAATTTGGTAATAGTTTGGTAGTTTGGTAATTGTTTCTTGGAGGTTTTTTTTTTTTTTTTTTTTTTTTGCATTATCATAGTAACCTGATCAACATTGCCAAATATGAACAATGAATTTTCAGTTAATTTTACATGACTTCTAAAGCCCTTATTGTTTGTGTGTTAAGTTTAATTTTATCTTTTTTCAGGTGTTTCCTCTTGATTATATTCTTATAACAACTATTATTATGTACTTTATTTTTACTTCAATGGCGGGGATTCGAAATATTGGCATATGGTTCTTTTGGATTAGAGTGAGTATATGTTACAATATCATTTTGATTTTTTCATCATTTTGTGCATAATCTCCATTATTGCAAATTATCTTAGATTTATAATATAGAAGTTGTAAATATATTGATACCAAAAATGGAAATACTAGCTTTTTCACTTCATGTTAACATAAAAGTGCTCTTCGTCTACAGGGACGATTTTGCCCTCCGGGATACATTTGGCAAAGTCTGGAGATGTTTTCAGTTGTTATAACTAGGAGACGCTACTGGCATCTGTTGGTTAGAGTACAGGGATTCAGTTAAACATCTTGCATTGCACAGGGCAGCCTCCCACAGCAAAGACTTATCCAGCGGAAAACATCGGTAGTGCCGAGGTGGAGAAGTCCTGGGCTAGAAGTTCTATTATTTTCCTTAGTGTTCGGCTGCATGGGAACACACTGAAGCACAGCTGGACTCATGGTAGCTCAAAAGATGGCCCTTACTACTGGGAGTGAAAGATTACTGTATGTTTGGAGAAAGGGTCATTTTCCTCTTAGAGTCATCTTGATATAAATTAAGAATTTTAAAACGAGATACATCATCTTCATACTTCCAGCTGTGGGTAAAATTCAATTAAATAGTGGCTTGCACTAATGAAAGACTTCTTGCTGTGGAACATTTTTAAAATCTAGCATTGCTTCAGTAGCTCAAAAATCAAGTCTAATATCTCTGGATTCCTCTTGGCTTCTCCCTCATGATTGTGATATGGCTGCTTCAACCCCATTTATTCTGTCCGTGTTCTGTAAGGAAAAGGTAGCTAGGAGAAGTGGTGATACCTATCAAAAAGCAAGACTTTCCCAGAAGTCCCCAACAGACTGCTTTCCTTTTGACGTTTAATGTTTTATCACTACCAGCCACTACTAGGAGTAGGGAAGCTGGGAAACGTACATTTTTAGGTGATCATATCCCGTCCAGTATTGGAGTCCTATTACTCTATACTGTACTACAATCTAGTAATAAAACAGGGAGGTGCTATTTTAGTTGCTAGATTAAAAGTGTGCTCTGCCGTTGAAATGAAGCCTGTCACCAGGCTCCTTCTATCTTGTTACCACATGTTTTAGTTTCTCTCCTGTATGGATACATGTGAAAATAGCTGTAGTCAGATGAACATAAATTACCATAAACTATATTATAGTTTTATAGTAGAGTATAATATGAGGATATCGTATTTCATAGAAATGAGTATTTAAAACATGTGGCATGTCTGTCCTTGGGAAGTAATATTATATAAAACTCAAATATATTACTAATACTTACAGTTGAAACTCCTCTAATCTTTAGATAGAAGTAGTTCTCAGTTCTTCTTAGCTCTAGGAACTTCTAACAGATGCTATTACATAATAAGTTTAGAAGATTTTTCTGAAACAGACCGTGTGAGTACAAATATATTCTCTAGGTCTTGAGTTTTTAAAATAAACATGAATCTAAACCTAAAAGCTTTACAGGGGAAGCGTTGTTATTCTTTGTTGTTCTTATAATTATCTGGAAAGGTTAAGAATTCTTAGCATTTATTTTGGGAAAAAGAAACGGTGGATTGAACTGTGTTCGTTACCCCCCTAACAAAGGAGTGGGACTCAGTCCCTTCACATGAAACGTGTTGCTGGAATATCATCCCTGTGTTCTTTCGTTCCAGTTGTATAAAATCAGAAGGGGGAGAACCAGGCCCCAGGCGCTCTTGTTTCTCTGCATGATACTTCTGCTTATTGTGCTTCACACTAGCTACATGATTTACAGCCTCGCCCCCCAGTATGTTATGTACGGAAGCCAGAACTACCTGATAGAGGTAAGTGCACACTTTAAAAAGTCAGTATTTTGATATTTTAAACATAGTGAAATCTAAAATCAAATTCTCATTTGTGAAAGCTAACATATTAGCTCATCAGGTTAAACTTAATATTGCTAAAACTAGTTTTTCATTCCATTTCTCAGCATGTTTATATTTGGTTCAAACAAGTTCTTTTTAAAAATAACACTGAATTTCATTACAGTAGTTCCTTAAATGGATCCCATGGTGCCAAGCTACTGAGCTGTGTCTCAGCACTTTACTAAAACTCATAATATTTACTCTAAAATAATATTTTAAGTAAGTTTATTAATATGGCTCCCCAAAAAGTTTTGGTGTGCAGAAAATTATGTCTGCTCATTGGTACCATGAATCCCATAGGAGAGACTTTATAACTATTTTATTTGTACGTAACTATGCTTTCTCTTAACATGACAGGGATCCTCTTACCTGTTACAGTGATTCCTTGGTGTTGATCTTTCAAAAGCCAGCTGTGATTCCTAGTTGTACCTGGAGAGCTAGTTTGAATATTTTGACAGCTTAACATATTTTGACCATATCTAATTCAGCCTTTGTTTAGTTTCCTTTTCCTAAAGTATCTCTTGCTTTACCTTCTAACAAGTCAAATCAAATCCATGTTTCACGGCCCAGTTCAAGCCTTACTTTAATGGAGTTTTTCATTATTAATCCATTCTCCCCGGGTCACTCCTTTATCCTGTACTTCCTCCATTCTTTCTTTACTCTAATATGTAATTAGGAACAAACAAATAAGATCTAGTAAGCACATCAGACCTTTAATACCATCCATAATATTGCTAAGGATTGAAAAGTTAGTTCATTGAAAAATATTAAGTAACAATGCCAGTGGATCAAAGATAAGGCACGATCATAATGGAGGTAACGAATGACACAAGTTTGGGAAATGATGCTAGAAGGTCACCTTAGTCATTTTTTTCATTTCTTATACCTTTTATTCTCTTCTTGCCTTAGCTCCTGCACCTGGTTCACTAGGTCATGCTTATAAAACATTCTTCTATGAATGAATGAAGTAACGTCATGCTTTTGCATGGATGAATGATATTCTTTTCTTGTTCCACAGTGGAAAAATAAGTAGGCCGTTTCTCTGGGCAGAAGCTCTGTTGTTCAACACAGGGCCTAATGATTGTTATAGGAAAGCCCTAATGTTAAATTTACCCTAAATCTTTTTCTCCTAGTTGCAATTTTATGTAATTTACCTTTTAGAATATTAGCTAGATGTAGTTTAATAGAAAACAGTATAAAGTTCATAAAGTGATTACTTTTTAATCGAAATATATTAATATACTATTTATATTTTAACTATATTTTCATCTTTCAGAGCAATATAACTTATGATGCCCATAAAGGCAATTCAACCCTTTCTGTGCCAAAGAGATGTGATGCAGATGCCCCTGAAGGTAAAGTAGCTTTTATCACCCATCTCAGAATTTATAGCTCTGTAAGAAAAGATGTGTCTTGCATTTTGGTGTCTTAATCATTTGATGCATTTGTTTTAATATGTGGTGACAAAGGAAATTCTAGCAAGAAGACCTTGGTGTCTTCAGTAGAATATCTTGGTAATTTACTGATTTCCATTAGGGAAAGTATCATTACAAAGTATTTACTTTTGAAGAACAAAACGTAGTTATTATTTATCACGTGTACTAGTATAATGAGAAACATTCTAAATGTCTTTTTTCATTGTTCTTAAAAATTTCAGGAGAGTTTTGGTGGTATCTGCAATATTTAGGACTGAGGCCTAAAGTACCTATGACCTAGAACAACTTTTGATCCATCCAACTCTGGTTACTTTAGTTAATAATAATAATGTTAATGATGACAACGATGAACTATTAAGAACATGTAATTGTGTTTCAGACACTGTGCTAAGTACTTTGTGTGTATTCTGACAAAAGCTCTGAGATCCTCTGCTCTTAACCTCTGTGAATTTTGAGACAATCTTTTTTTTTCTGTTTTCTGTGTGCTAAGGTGAGGGTTTTTTTCCCTTTGAATATTATAGTATGCTTTTATTTCAGGGTAAAATAATATGTCAAATATAGTATATTTCTTGATAAATCATTCAGGGGTACCGTTATGGAAAAGATAAATTTGGAGTTTTTTTACCAGGGTCAACTCTGGAATGTGGTAGAGTAACAGGAATAGGTACAGAGTCCAGGGTAGCCCAGTGGAAGAAGTACAGAGCTCTACGTGGAGATCACTGTGGGGTGGTGGTCTTCAGAAAGCAGGGCTTCAGAAAAGGGAGAGCAGAGCTGCCTCTCAAAGTGAATGAAGAATTTACCTGGTATGTGCATCAAGGGGAGGCTGTTCTAGGCAGAGGAACAAAATGCTCAAACGTAATTCGCTTAAACTGTAAAGTTTTGTGTTCCAGCGAATGTAAAGCACTGTTATTGTTTTGTTGTTTTAATTCTGGAGGGGTGTGGGTTAGAGGGAGGGAGAAAATGGGATTGCAGAGTTAGGACTCAAGCCCCGGAAGGCCTTGGAAGAGTTCTAAGCAAGGAAGTTGAAACTGTGGTCTGGTTTGTTTTCAGTAACTTTATTATAACAGAGAGAACGGGTTGGAGAAGTTGAGAGCTGAGCGTAGAAATCGGCTGGGAGAGGCTGCCGGCAGGGGCTGTGTGCAGTCATGCAGGAGAGATGGTGAGAGCCTGGAGTAAACAGTGGTCTGGAGGGTGTGAGATGAAGAGAGAAGCAAGAGGATTTCTGCTTGCTTGGGTCTGAAGCAGTGGCAAGGCAACAGAATATTCTAGAATGGCTCTCCAGTTACTGAGTAATGGGGTAAATTTTGGTATCAGCAAGCTGAGTTAAAAATGGATACTAAGATTAGAGAAGAAATGTAAGAAATGCTTAGTTGACTTGAGATGTCTCACAGACCTTGAGGCGGAGATTTCGTGGGCGCTTGGATATTTGCATGATGAACTCAGAAGGTGGAGAGAGAGGAGCGTGGAGACCAGGGCTCGGAGGAGGACGGCTACCCAGGGGCAGGCGGGTGAAGCAGGTGTGGGGAAGGGGACTGCACAGAGGCGGTGGAGGCGAAAGCTAAGTGCAGTGAATAAAAAGCGATATAAAGCCGTGACTGAGTTTATATTCTTCACAGAAATTATTTGTGGAGATTGAGAGGGATTGGATGGAAACTAGGGCAGGCGTGCAGGGTCGGGGAGAATCTTTGTTTTTTTCTTTTTAAATGAGGAGAGACTTCAGGGAAGATGGAATGGAATTAATGGAGCAGGAAAAGTTGAAGAAAAATATCACAAAGGTTAAATGATGGGCCAGTACCATCCAGTTCTGGAGGAGATGGTATTTAGAACATCAAAGACTGAATGCTTTAGCTAGAAGGAGGGATGCCTCTTTCTCTACAGCAAGGAAGGAAGCAACAATATGGACTCAGATAGTAATTTCTTAGGGTGAGCAGGAAGTTCTGTATGATTGTCTCATTTTGCTGTGAAGTTTAAGTTCAGTCATCTGCTGAGAATTGTGTGGGCCATTGGGCACAGAACTGAAGAAAGTGGCAAAAGTTTTGATCGGTGAACAGAAGAAGGATCTGACTGAAGGTAAGTTAGTGATAGATAAATATGTCAAGGACCAGAGATGGAATTATCTATCTGTATTTTTGTTGAACAAATCTGTATAGCTGGTACCATTCTCCATCATTGCCTAGGCTGTCTGGGAAGGTGGGTTGAAGGACTGAAGTAGAATGGTAAGCCAAGGACGAGCTAAGAGTGAGAGAATGAGACCTACCGCAGAGTCCAGGGTGCAAGGGAAAGAAGGGAAGCGACTAAAGCTGGGAGAAAAGAATAAATCAAGAGATGAGATGGGGAAGCAGACATGAAGAAGAAATAATAGTAAAAGGTTTCTTTTTTTTTTTTTAACGTCTTTATTGGAGTATAATTGCTTTACAATTGTTTGTTAGTTTCCGCTCTACAACAAAGTGAATCAGCTGTACATATACATACATCCCCATATCTCCTCCCTCTGGTGTCTCCCTCCCACCCTCCCTATCCCACCCCTCTAGGTGGTCACAAAGCACTGAGTTGATCTCCCTGTGCTATGCAGCTGCTTCCCACTAGCTATCTATTCTACATTTGGTAGTGTATATATGTCCATGCCACTCTCTCGCTTTGTCCCAGCTTACCCTTCCCCCTCCCCATGTCCTCAAGTCCATTCTCTATGTCTGCGTCTTTATTCCTGTCCTGCCCCTAGGTTCATCAGAACCATTTTTTCTTTAGATTCTATTATAGGTTTCTATTATAAATGTATGTGACTTGATTTTCCAGCTCTACTTTTGTAATGAGTTTAGTCCTAGGTTTTTTACTTTGAAATGTACATACACATGTCACACTAGGGTTGATAGTTGAAATGCTTTGGGTTGTCATTTTTAGCTCAGTGAAAGTAGCTGTTGAAAATTTAGCTCAGTGAAAATTACTGTTGAGTTGATTTGTAATTTTTTTTTAAGAGGGCACTGATCTTGAAGATCTAAAAATAGGTTCTGTTTCTTAAATTCTTATAGTAGTATTGAAACCTTAGCAGAAAAACATCAAAATTTCAAAATTAAGTTGCACTGGTAAAGGTGTTTAAAATGCCCTTATATTGCTGAACTGAGTGAATTTTTGTGTAATAGATCAGTAAGTTTAGTTAAATCATACCCTTGGCCATAACTTTTTTATGAATCACATTCAGTATTTTTCTTTATCAGTCTAATCTAATTTATAGTGGCTTAAATCAGGGGTCCCTAGCCCCCAGGCCACGGACTGGTATCGGTTCGTGGCCTGTTAGTAACCAGGCACACAGCAGGAGGTGAGCGGCAGGCAAGCAGAGGTGAGCGGCAGGCAAGCAGAGCGAAGCTTCGTCTGTATTTACAGCCGCTCCCCATGGCTTGCATTACCGCCTGAGCTCCGCCTCCTTTCAGACCAGCGGTGGCATTAGATTCTCATAGGAGCGCGAACCCTACTGTGAACTGCACATTCGAGCGATCTAGGTCGCACGCTCCTTGTGAGAATCTAATGCTCTGAGGTGGAGCTGAGGCGGTGATGCTAGCGCTGGGGAGCGGCTGCAAATACAGATGATCACGAGCAGAGAGGTTTGACTGCGCAGAGACCATAATAAATCAACTGCTTGCAGACTCATATCAAAACCTTACCAGTGAGTGGCAAGTGACAGTTAAGCTGCATCTGGTGGCAGGCTTTAAGTTGGAATCTGACACTTATTTTAGTCTGTGCCTGGCCTGCCCATTATTTTATTTACCACTTCCATCCATGCCTCTTTCCTGCACTGCGTCCTTGTCTCATTCACAGTTTTTGGTAAGCCCACAAGATAGCCCTAGGCAAAATGAGTAAAAAACAAACGTCGCTGGGCAGCTTCTTTGTCGCTGGGGAGCTTCTTTGAAAAGGGAGAAAGAAAGACCCAATGATGAGACAGAAGACTCTTAAGACTGCCAACAAAAAGAAAGCTGCATTTAAAAGAAAATACCAAGAGTCCTACTTAAGTTATGGGTTCATTGCAACAGGTGATTCACATTCTCCAAGCCCGCTTTGTATAATACGTGGTGACTGGCTATCCAACAAAGCCATGAAACCTTCAAAACTGCTTTGCCACATGGAGACCAAGCACCCTGCATTAAAAGACAAGGCTTTGGAGTTTTTCAAAAGGAAAAATCATGAACATGAAGGAAAGCAATTATTGAAGGCCACCACTTCATCAAACGTGTCTGCACTGAGAGCATCCTTCTTAGTGGCTAACCGCATTGCTAAAGCTAAGAAGCCCTTTATATTGGGTGAAGAGTCAATCCTGCCTGCTGCTAAGGACATTTGTCGTGAACTTTTAGGAGAAGCTGCAGTTCAAAAGGTGGCACGTGTTCCTCTTTCGGCTGGCACCATAACTAGACGAATTGATGAAATAGCAGAGGCTGTTGAGGCACAATTGTTCGAGAGGATTAATGAGTCACTGTGGTACGCAATCCAGGTCGACGAGTCTACTGCTGTTGACAACAAGGCAACAATGCTTGTTTTTGTGTGATATATTTTTCAGTAGGGTGTGCATGAGAATATGTTATGTGCACTTTTGTTACCAACCAACACCACAGCTGCAGAGCTCTTCAAGTCTTTGAATGATTACATATCAGGAATACTGAATTGGTCATTTTGTGTCGGTATATGCACAGACAGCGGCTGCCGTGACTGGACGGCTTTCTGGTTTCGCTACTCGGGTCAAAGAGGTCGCTTCTGAATGTGAGTCTACACACTGTGTCATCGTAGAGATGTGCCGGCTAGCCGAAAAATGTCACCTGAACTTAACGTTTTGCAGGACGTGATTAAAATTATCAACCACATTAAAGTACATGCCCTTAACTCACGTCTGTTCACGCAGCTCTGTGAGGTGATGGACGCAGAGCACACACGTCTTCTCTTACACACAGAGTGAGATGGCTTTCCAAAGGTAGATCACTGGCCAGAGTTTCTGAGTTACGAGAGCCTCTCCAGAGATTTCTTTTAGAAAAACAGTCACCACTGGCAGCACATTTCAGTGACACAGAATGGGTCGCAAAACTTGCTTACTTGTGTGACGTATTCAACCTGCTCAACGAACTCAATCTGTCACTTCAGGAGAGAACAACAACTGTGTTCAAGTCTGCAGATAAAGTGGCTGCATTCAAAGCCAAACTGGAATTATGGGGGTGACGAGCGAACATTGGGATTTTTGACATGTTTCAAACGTTAGCAGAGATTTTGAAAGACTGAGCCAGGGCCTTCTTTCTCCCAGCTGGTGCATGATCACCTAACTCAGCTTTCAGAAGAGTTTAGCATTACTTCCCAACCATAAAAGACCCCTGAACTGGGAAGGAATGGATCCACGACCACCCATTTGTGAATAAGCCAGGTGAATTGACTTTGTATTGGAAGAGGATCAACTGCTTGATCGCAAATGACGGTGCCCTCAAAAGTATGTTTGAGACAACTTCAAATCTCCATACGTTCTGGATTAAAGTCAAGGCGTAATATCCTGAGATTGCCACAAAAGCACTGAAAAGCCTGCCTCCGTTTCCAACATCCCATCTTTGTGAAGCAGGGTTTTCTGCAGTGACAACAACCAAAACGAGATCACAGAGTAGACTGGACATAGCTACACACGTCGGGGGTCACTGTCTCCCATCAGCCCCAGAGGGGACCATCTAGTTGCAGGAAAACAAGCTCAGGGCTCCCACTGATTCTGCATTATGGTGCGTTGTATAATTATTTCATTATATATTACAATGTAATAATAATAGAAACAAAGGGCATAACAAATGTAATGCGCTTGAATCATCCCCAAACCATCCCCTCTCCCCCACTAGTCCATGGAAAAATTGTCTTCCACGAAACCGGTCCTTGGTGCCAAAAAGGTTGGGGACCCCTGGTTAAAATAACCTCCTTTGAACTGCCGAATATTTTTGTAAAACATTTTAGTTGACTTATTCTTTGAAATGTTGCTTTGCAGTACAAAAACATACCCTTTAGGTTTATGGCTTTATTTTTCCCAGTATTATTTTGGTTCTCCAGCTAATCTCTGAATGTCAAATTTGCCTGTGCATACTTGGAAGAGGATGGTAAAAATATGACCATTGAACTTGGGGTGGCAGGGTAGATTTTTTTAAGAGAATACTTTAAATAAAAATGATGAGGGGCTCTAAGAGAACTCTCCTCTGCCAGATTCAAAATTGAGACTGCTTTGGGGACTGCTGCTCATACAGAAAATATTAATCCTTCTAATTCATATATAAGGAGATGAAAATTATTGAGTTTTAAATGTTAAACATTTTTTGAAATGATGGCAAAAGATAAAGGAGCAGGTTAGAACGTGAGATTTGACGCATACGGGTGGGGATGGGGTGTTAAGTGTGGTGACAGAGTCCAGTTACTGCACACTAGGAAATGTCAGCATGAAGAGGAGAAACGCAACACTATTACTTGTGACATTTTAGTGGGCACTTTGACTAGAGTAGATAATACTGTAATATAAATACCCCATGAGGTGCTTGATGTCACCTTCGTTGTGTACCTTTTGCAAGTAACAGAATTTTGGAGAATGATTTTTAGATTATGAAACAAAAATTATAATTTAGAGTGTTATACTTAAAATTATTTTTGAGGAAAGGTAATCTCCCTAGAAAGATGTTAAAGCAGTGATTTCTAAAAATACATATATTGACCTCTTACCATTATTAAGTGCATTTCTTAGACTTGTTTTTCTTAAGTAATATTGCATTCATACATGAGGTGGTCTGGCATTTATTAAATGTTATAATGTTTGAGAGTCATCTAAAAATAGTTAAGGTTTTTTTGTGTTTAAAATGATCCCTTAAAGAATAGGATGATTTAACAGATTTATAAAGAATGCCTATCATACTATGTTCACAAAGTTACCTTAAAACAACAGTATTACTTAATTTACCCTTACAGGTAATGCATTGTTTATAAGTTCAAAATGAGTCAGCTGAGCAAATTAGAAATCAAGTTTTAAATTTTATATGCTAATATGACAAAAGGACTTTTATTTACATTCTTAGGTTCACGTTCTTTAATTGCTGCTTAATCTAATAAGCATTAATACACAGACAACGTATATGTTAGTGTGAATAAAATAGTTAAAACAGACACAGAATTATGAAGAGTAACATAAATATACAGAAATATTTGAGCCCAAAGAGGAAGATGGATGATCAGTTTCCCTTTGTGGACAAACAGAATAGAGTACTGGGGTAGATTCTGGGAAGGAGAGAAAGCATCAGAGGAGACACATATACCACAGTCCCTGCCTTTGGAAAGCAAACAGCCTAATGGATTTGGATATGAAAATGAATAATTGTAATAGAAGAGTAAATGGCAAGCTATAATGAAGTTACAGACAAAATGCTATGGGAAGGCAAAAGGGGCTAATGGTTTTCTCTGCAGTGTAACTTTTTAACTGGGCCCCAAAGCATAAGTTAAATCCAAATGAACAAACAAAAAAAAAACTGCAGGCTATTCCAAGCAGAGAAGGAACCTGCATTAACAAGGCATAAAAACAAATCTACCTGGCATCTTACAGAAAAAATAAATTGTGGCAGGAGCATTGAATATTTGGGGAGTACAGTGAGGGATGAAGCAAGAAAATATATTTCCAAATGATCATTTTTAAAAATCTATGAACCCAAAGTCTTATTTCTGCCATCCTATTTAATTTATCTTTCCTTGGAGTATACTTGAGTTGTCTTATTTGGACATTAAAGCAACTGGAAATGCGATAATCTGTATAAATCAAACTGGATTTTTGTGGATTATTCTGGTTAAGTATATTTGTTAATATATATAGCCAGCCTTAAAAAATCATCGAACGATCTATGGCTTTAGATTTTAGCTCTAGGATATAATTTTACTAGGACAAATGGTTAAGATGACTCAAGTTAGCTGATGATGCTAAAATAGAAACTGATGTGTTAAACTTTAAACTACGTGAATTACAAAAAACTGACTTGAACTTAAAGAGCTAAAGCAGGGTTAAAATTATATATATTAAGTACAAAGGGAAAAGTAAGAATTATTTTGAATAACTAAAGATAATGTTAGAGGAAAATTAATAAAGTAAAATGTGCGTTGATATCTTACTTTAGAAAGTAGTTGAACACTAAGTTCTGGAGTAAACAAGCCCGTTATCAAGGAGTGGCTCAAAATACATTCTCTATAAATAAAACGTGTTTACCAAGCTGTTTTGCTTTTGTCAGTGATAAAAGCAGGTTGACTTGTTTTCTCAGAACCTCAAGTACCTATCCTTCTGCAAACTTTTATCTAAGATATTATGTCAGTTAGAGATAGAGAATCTTTTCCCCCTCATTTTCTGTATAACAAGTATAGAAATGGAAATACAGGCTACAAAGAGACACTTAAGTTGTAAACAATTTTTAAAATATAAACTAGAATGTTAAGGCAAAAAAAGGGGACTTTAGTGAGGCCCTCCATCTAACTGGTTTAATACCCCTTTTTTGCAGATACAGATACTAAGGCCCTAAGAGATAAGTTAAAAGTTGATAGTATGAGACTTGGGACTATAATGCAAGTGTCTGGATTCCAAGTCTCTTTTTTTTCTACATTTCACATTTTTGTGTTTTGTTTGCATCATCTGCCCTTTAATTTTAAAAACAAAAGGGTGTTACTGCTTTTTTAGTATAATGGAGACAGTCATTTGAAGTCACTCACAGACGATATAAAAGAAAATCAGAGGTCAGAGAGCTTAAACCTAGGTTATGTGAGAAGGAAACATGAGTCTGGGCAATGAGAGATGAACAGAATACTAAAGCATTACAGGATCCAAGGTACCGCTGTGTGCAGAGATCATTCGTGAGGATGCTTCAGAGAGATATTTACCAACTAGCCAATCTTAAACCTTTGAGAGTGCAATTTCAGTTAGGGTAGTATGGGCTGAAGTATTAGAGAATTAAGTGAAAAGATTTAACTATGAAGAAAATTCCTTTCTGCATTTGTTTTTGGTTTGGGATTTTTACCATGCTTTCTAAATAGCCTTAAAAATCCCACATATAAGTGGCACGTGGACTGAAAGCAAGAGGATATTGCTGAAAGTTGTATATGAATCTAATTTTTAGTATGATACCATACAGAAGTGCATTCAGGAGCTTGCTGTTTGGCTAATGCCTCTTGACTCTTTTTGCAGAGTATATTCTTAATTCCACAGATCTGTTTCCCTCATTCAGGCAGTGAGGGAGAACATGGGGTTCTGGTTTGAGTATTTTGGGTTGAGTCCTTTGTTGAACATCCAAGTACAGATCTCGAGTTGGCAGTTGAGTTGGGTCTGGAGTCTGGAGAAGTTTATGCCAGGTTGGCTGGGGCAGGTGGGAAGGAAAGCTGTGAGGTTGGATGTGAGATCTCCTAGAGGGTGAACTCAAACAGAGAAGAGGTGCGAGGGTGGAGCTCTGTGGCCGTCCCGTTGCAAGAAGAGCAACCAGCAACGGAGAACTAAGAAGGAAGATTAGGTGACGGTAGTTTCCTGTAAGCCAAGGGAAGAGTGATCCAGCATTTCAAGCAGTCAAAAGGAGAGACATATTTAAACAGATTATTACAGTAGGAAGAGGGGATGCTACAAAAAGAGGAGCTGACCGTGAGATATTTGCAGGTGTTTCAGACGCCAGGCAGGAGAGGGCTTTTCTTTTCTAGGGAGGAGTAAGCAAGGCTAGAAGGAACCAGCTGTAAGAGTGGGATGACCATGGGATGTTTTTCCTGAGGTCAGCCAGGAGGGCTTGCTTAGGAAGGGCTGTCTGCTGGCTCAGGCTGAGGGTAGGGCAGAAGGAGCCCCTTTGGGGGCCTGGAGAAGGAGGGAAATCTAACTAAAGATTACTCAGGTCAAATCAACAAGCCTCTTGTTCTGATTGATCAGTGGGGACAAACAGCTTAGCAGATCTTTCGTGAAGGAGAGACAGAGTATAGAGGGCTGCTGCCTGGCTTCGTCCCAGGTAAACAAGGGAGGTGTCCAAGAGCCTTCTCTGTGCCACACATTATATCCTTTTTCATACTAAGTTCTCAAAACCTGGTGTGTGTTTTATACTTAAGGAACATCTTAATTCAAACACTAAATTTTCATTATCTAAATGAGAACGTTTATTGGTTAAAGTGGAGTATAGTTCTACCAAAGCACTGAAGTTGTTTAATGAAAAAATATTTTACACTGCTTCAGTTTTTAGTTTAAGTTAAATTAATTAAAATTAAATACAATTAGAAATTCAGTTCCCTAGTTTCAGTCTCAGCCATGTTACCAGTGGCTGTTATATTCGACAACGCAGGTCTAGAGCCCACGTGAGTGGTTGGCATCTCATAGGAAATGCAGCCTCTTACAAAGCTAAGCCCCTCCCTCTCCCAAGGATGGCACCATCGTGTGAGGGTAAACCACAAGTAAAGTTAAACATATTACTTGCAGAAAACCGAAAGCAAAGTTGGCCTTAGTGTCAAGAACAGGGAGGAAGGAATCACATTCCTAAGAAATTGTAGCTGCAGACTAGCTCTTTGCAGATTTGCAGGCCAAATGCACATCACCAGAGTGAATTTGTTTCATTGAAATTTCTGGCAGTGTGGTAGGCACATGGTGCAAGTAAATTTTATCCTCCCTAGAGGAAAGTACCATAATTCTTGGCTTCACGGAATTCCCACAGAGGAGTGCAAGTGAAGACATCGGAGTCAAATATACAAGCACACAAGGAATCAAAACAGCATGTAAGAGAGCTAGAAGAAATAGCAGACGGCAGAAAGAGACTTGCAAAGCCCTGATATTGGAATTACCAACACGGATTATGGAACAGCTAACTGTGATGAAAGGAATAAGACCAGATCAAAATATCGGCAGGGAACAACAAAGTATTAAAAAAGAATGAATGAAACCCTAGCAGATTTGTAAATGAACCAAATACAATGTTTAAAAATGAAGATACAGTAATTGAAATTAAACTCAGTTTAGAAAACTGCAGATTAAAACCACAATGAGGCGTCTCCACTTACCGTTTGTTAGCTGTAAGAGGAAAGGTAGTAGGTGTCATAGCACATCTCAGAGGAAAATGGGCACACGCCGTACCGGGTGAACAAAATTAACATCATCCAGGGGCAGCGCAGCCTGTGCCTCAGTTTGTGACACCCTGGGAAGAACGGGGAACAAGAATCAGATCCCGAGGAAACAGGAGACAAACCCAGACTGAGGACTGACAAACACGGTATAAAGGAACTGGCTGTGTGCTTCAGAACTGTCATTGTCGTCAAAGACCAGAGGCTCAGGAACTCACAGATTCAGGGTAGTCAGGGAACAGCAGAACACAATGTAATATGTGGTCCTGGATTGGATCTTGCGCTAGAGGGTAAATGCACTGTGAAAACTACACTGGGATAAATGACATGTTAAAGAATGGACTGTAGAGCACATTTAAAAAAATAGAATCATTATTAAAATTCCTAAATTTAATAGCTATTCTCTGGTTATGTAAGAGAACATCCGGCTTTTAAAAAGTGCTCTGTTGTTAAGAGGTTAAATCACATGATATGTGGTTCAGAAAACATAAGTGTATATATTTTGAGAAAATGATAAAAGGGAGGGAAAAAAAACACATGAGAACTACTGTACACCACCAGATGGCTACTATTTTAATAACTGACAGTATACCAAGTGCAGGCCACGATATGGAATTACTAAAGATAACCACTTCTAATTACCATTTTGGCGGTATTATAATTACATTATTTATATAATTATACATTATTTGTATCCTTTTAAAAATTTACACTTCTATGTATTATTTTTCTTAAATTCCAAAAAATTTAAATTGATATGCCCAGTGGTTCAACATGATAAATTTTGCCCCACAAAATGACAGAACATATTTTGAACATAAGAATTAGTGAATACAGTGTATGCTATCTGGTAATTCCCTAAGCAATTTAGATTAAAAAGTATACCTTCTTGTGCAAGTGAGTTGATCTTTTGTGTTTACTTTCAGTTTTGAATCTGCTACAAAATAATTTGTCTCTCACATTTTCCTGTCATTTCTGGTATAAATTTCTAGCATCAAATATACCTTGGTTTAATTATAGGAATATTAAGCTGTGGAAAATGAGTCATTCTTTGACTAGGTTTACAGAATGTATTCCTTTTGAGGCTCTGCAAAAGGACAGTTTAAATCCACAAAGAGGGTAAATGCACTGTGAAAAATACACTGGGATAAATGACATGTTGAAGAATGAGGCTTTTGAGGCTCTGCAAAAGGACAGTTTAAATCCACAAAGAACATAATGAAAACTCTTCAGAAATTAAACCTCTGAGGACTATACATAATACTTGAAAACTTGTTGAAGAATTTTTTCATATATTTAAATAACCCACCAATTTAAATGCAAAGATGGTATTCTATGTTTGGTTATGTAATCCAACTTACTTAAACAATTTAAGATATTTCTATAAATTTCTCACCTATTTTTAAAGCTAGAGCAATTTTTACACTTTCTTATGTTAAGCATTTGCTCAGAAAGCTGTGAGTGAAACAGGAGGATTTTCTAGTCAAAGGCACTTCTTATGATAGTGTCAGAAACCTAGTGCCTTCTTTCTGGATATTTTCCATACGTACTCCAACTCTAGCATCTTATCCATTCCAGGGCACTCTCTTGTTAACAATTCATAGTAGACTAAAGTCTAAACCATTCCCAAATGCTGCTCTGTAAGTTTTAAAAGCTTTTTAATCCCATAAGATGTGGGGAACTGACACCAACATTGTGTTGCTAATGCTCAACAGTTCTGGGCACTGACGCATTTCCCTGCCCCTGCGTTAAGTACCACCGAGAACAAACACAAACGGTTGACAACTCCTACTGTGAAACAACTCCAATAGCTTACTTACCAAGATGAATTGCCCAAGGTGACTTGCTTTGGGATTTCTCATTTCACTGCGTCCACCAACCCAAAACCTGTGTCATAAACGTAGCCCAATTCTAGCCTGTTCCCCACAGTGTCTAAGACCTTGATAAAAGTGGTCCAACCCAGCCCCTTAAACCTTATAGATACCCTTTGCCTTTGCCCTCCTTGATCTCCCTCACTGCAGTTAGTCTAATAAATGTAGCTTTACTAGATCAATGAGGTTTTCTAAGTCATGTTTTGGAGACTTGACAGTTGACAATAAATAAGCCTAGTTATTCTGGATAATTTAAGGGGTATTAATAATTTAATCAATAAATTCAGAATCTTAGATTTCCATTCGTATCTTCTAACCACTATCTGGTTTATCTATACCAAAATGCATGTCCTGCCAACCCCTCAAACCTCAATTCCAAGGTTGAACTCCTTTCCTTCCCTCTTCCACTTAGTTTCCACCTGTCACCCTCATCTCATAGGGTAGCAGGAGTTGTCCTCTGCCTTTTGTGTGCCCTAAACTGTTTACTCAGAGGGAAATCTTGAAATCATGTTTGCATTTTCTTGCTCCTCCAATACTAACCAGTTTCCACATCCCACCGAGGTTAGATAAGAAATAGCAAACAAAGAGAAACAACTTGGGTATTTACCCATCAATGAGGATACTTGAAATAATGTTACATACAATGTAATGATATAGCTTTATATGTTTTGACAGAAAAATATTCACCATATTTTTGATGATAGATGGAAGAATGTATATATTATCTCATGCTTTATGCTTTTGTGCATAAACAGTGTAGAAGTCAGGCTGCCAGTTCACAAGGATAGTTCAGCATACTTACATCAATCAGTGTGATACACCGCATAAACAAAAGATGAAACTACATGAACATCTCAGTAGATGCAGGAAAAGAAATTCAACATCCATTCATGATAAAAACTCTTACCAAAGTGGGTATAGAGGGAATATATCTCAACCTAATAAAAACTATTTATGACAAACTCACAGCCAAAATAATGCTCAACAGTGAAAAGCTGGAAGCCTTCCCACTAAAATCTGGCACAAGACCGGTATGCCCACTCTCACCTCTTCTATTCAACATAGTATTGGAAATCCTAGCCACAGCAATCAGACAAGAAAAAGAAATAAAAGTTATCCACATTGGTAGGTAAGAGGTAAAGTTGTCATTATATGCAGATGACGCGATACTATATTTAGAAAACCCTAGAGACTCCACACAAAAACAACTAGAACTGACAAATGAATTTAGCAAGGTAGCAGGATACAATATTAACATACAGAAATAGGTTGCATTTCTTTACACTAACAATGAAATATCAGAAAGGGAATGTAAAAAAACAATACCTTAAAAATCACATCCAAAAAAATAAAATACTTAGGAAGACCTGACCAAGGAGGTGAAAGACTTATGTGCTGAAAACCATAAAACATTAATAAAGGAAACTGAAGATGATTCAAAGAAATGGAAAAATATCCCATGCTCTTCGATTGGCAGAATTAATAATGTTAAAATGAGCATACTACCCAAAGAAATCTACAGATTTAATGCAATCCCTATCAAATTACCCATGACATTTTTCACATAACTAAAACAAATAATCCTAAATTTTATATGGAACCATAAAAGACCCAGAATTGCCAAAGCAATCCTGAAGAGAAAGAACAAAGCAGGAGGTGTAACCCTCCCATACTTCAGACAGTACTACAAAGCTACAATAATCAAAATGGCGTGGTATTGTCACAAAAACAGAATATGGATCAATGGAGCAGAATAGAGAGCCCAGAAATAAACCCACCACACCTACAATCAGTTAATCTTCATCAGGAACATACAGTGGAGAAAAGACAGTCTGTTCAGCAAGTGGTGTTGGGAAAGCTGGACAGCTGCATGTAAATCAGTGAAGTTAGAACATACCCTCACATCACACAAAAACTCAAAATGGCTTAAATACTTGAACATAAGACATGACACCATATAACTCCTAAAAGAGATCATAGGCAAAACATCCTCTGGCATAAATTGTACCAGTGTTTTCTTAGGTCAGTCTCCTAAGGCAGTAGAAGTAAAAATAAACAAATGGGGCCTAATCAAACTTACAAGCTTTTGCTCAGCAAAGGAAACCGTAAACAAAATGAAAAGACAGCCTACAGAATGGGAGAAAATATTTGCAAATGATGCAACCAGCAAGGGATTATTTTGCAACATATACAAACAGCTCATACAGTTCAACAACAACAAAAAACAACCCAATTGAAAAATGGGCAGAAGACCTTAACAGACATTTCTCCAAAGAAGACATACAGACCATAAAAAGATGCTCAATGTTGCTAATTACTAGAGAAATGCAAATCAAAACTACAAGGAAGTTCCACCTCACACAGGTCAGAATGACCATCATTAAAAAGTCTACGAATAACAAATGTTGGAGGGCATGTGGAGGAAACGGAACGCTCCTACACTGTTGGTGGAAATGTAAACTGGTGCAACCACTATGGAGAACAGTATGGAGGTTCCTCAGAAAACTAAAAATAGAATTACCATATGATCCAGCAATCCCACTCCTGGGCATATATTCAGATAAAACTATAATTTAGATACATGCACCCCTATGTTCATAGCAGCACTGTACAGTAGCCAAGACATGGGAACAATCTAAATGTCCATCGACAGATGAATGGATAAAGAAGATGTGGTACATATATTACAATGGCATACTCCTCAGCCATA
This sequence comes from Monodon monoceros, assembly GCF_005190385.1. Taxonomy (NCBI): domain Eukaryota; kingdom Metazoa; phylum Chordata; class Mammalia; order Artiodactyla; family Monodontidae; genus Monodon; species Monodon monoceros. The sequence goes on along the minus strand of NW_021703771.1, from coordinate 6,149,715 downwards.
AAAGAGAATGAAATAATGCCATTTGCACCAACATGGATGGACCTAGAGATTATCACGCTATGTGAAGATAAGTCAGAAATAGCAAGACAAATACCGTATGATATCACTTACATGTGGAATCTAAAATATGACACAAGTGAACTTATCTATGAAACAGAAACAGACTCACAGACTAGAGAACAGACCTGTGGTTGCCAAGGGGAGGGGGGTGGGGGAGGGATGGAGTGGGAGTTTGGGGTGAGCAGATGTAAACTATTAGACACAGGATGGCTAAACAACAAGGTCCTACTCTACAGCACAGGGAACTACATTCAATATCCTGTGATAAACCATAATGGAAAAGAATGTAAGAAAAGAATGTTTATATATGCATAACTGAATCACTTTGCTGTACAGCAGTAATTAACACAACTTTGTAAATCAACTCTACTTCAATAAGAAAAAAATGTGTGGGGCTTCCCTGGTGGTGCAGTGGCTGAGAGTCCGCCTGCCGATGCAGGGGACACGGGTTCGTGCCCCGGTCCGGGAAGATCCCACATGCCGCGGAGCGGCTAGGCTCGTGAGCCATGGCTGCTGAGCCTGTGCGTCCGGAGCCTGTGCTTCGCAACGGGAGAGGCCACAACAGTGAGAGGCCCGCGTACAGCAAAAAGAAAAAAAAAAAATGTGTGTATATATATATATACATATATATATATATAATATATATATATAATATATATTTAAAAAGTCGGGCTGTACACTCCAGGAAACAAGATGTGGAATAAAGAAATATTCACTGTTTTTTGTTGTTGATAAATAGCTTTTATTCTGTAACTAAAGAAAAAACACCGTGAAGCCTTTTAAAGGATGAAAACAGTGAGAGACCAGATAGTGCATGCGTCTGCCCAGTAGCTATTGATTATAGAGAAGGCTTTTTTCCTTCCAGTTTGTTGAAAGGTAGCAGTGGGGGGAGGGTAGTTACTGAGACTGAAAAAATGTATTTCCTTTTTTTTTTCTTTTGGGCATGCCGCATGGCGTTGTGGGATCTTAGTTCCCCAACCAGGGAGTGAACCCACACTCTCAGCAGTGAAAGCGCGGAGTCCTAACCACTAGACCGCCAAGGAATTCCCTGAGAAAATGTAATTCTCGAATTCTTGGAAACATCTTTTTCCCAGAATATGAAATATTTCTTTCTACTTGAACTTCTGAGTTTCCAGGAGACTTTATAAGTCAAGGTAACTAAGCAGTAGTGCTCACGTACTTACATAATCACTAACGGATTCAGGTGATTTTTTTTTTACCTACCAATACTTTTCGCCTGTAAGCAAAATTAAAAAATATAAAAAAAATTTTTTTTAATTGAAAAATGTATTTTGCAGGAGAGACTACTGTTTAAAACTAGTTTTATTAAAGGATACTCCACTAGTTTACATTTGATGTTTGGTATACAGTTATAAATAAAAAGCTCATTTTAAGGAAAGCCAATTTTAAGAGGCTGAAAATGAAGCTGGTCAAGGGATTTCATTAGAAACTTAGCTGTATGGCCTGAGGTTAAAAAGGGACACTGATGCTTTGTGATGACAGTATTTGTTAATGTCTCCTGTGGTGCTGTGTGCCCAAGTGGGTGGTCCATAAATGTAATTTGAAATGAAAATGGTACCAGACTTTTTCTGTGTGGATTTAAAAGACAGGTTTGAATATGGACTTCAAATTTAATACCTCCTACCCCATGTTAAGTGAAGCTAATTAATTTTAGCTTTCTGGAATTTTGTAGCAAGAAGATCCACTTCAGGAGAATATATGTAATCCTTTCCCTCAGACTCAAGCACATGGGGCCTTTAAAAAAAACACTATATGGTCTTTTTGTCTTATAGTCTGTAAATTTGGAGGTGGGGATGGGAAAGTTAAGGACAGTTAGATTTAGTCTAAAGATGAGGAGAAGTCAGGTCACCTAGAATTGTGATAATTTTGATAGCCTTATTTAGAAAGTTATCCTGTTTATTTGAGGAACACAACAGTAATAACAGCCTTTGCAATTTGAACACCTTTGGAAGATATTGACATAATCATTTTTTCTAATACTGAGAATCAAAGCCTGTGTGTCTTGAAATTCTAAAATAAATTTATAAACGTCTTAATTTCCAGGATTCCATATGATCATTTAGTTTTTCTTATCTATTCTTCCTTGCTTTTTCATGTAATAAATGTTTATATTGATATCTAGTATGTGCCAGGCACTCTTCCAGGTACTAGTGACACAGCAGTGAACAAAGCTCAAATATTCCTGTCCCCATGGAGCTTACTTAGTAGAAGGAGAGAAATAAGTATGTCAGGCGGTAAGCATTATGGAGAAAAATAAAGTGCCAAGGGAGAAGCCCTGCAGACCAAGGTGACAGCAGGTGCAGAGTGGGGTGGGGGAGGGGGACTGGAAGTGGAAGAGGAAGGGCACGTCATCAAGGTTAAGGACTTCAGGTTTTACGCTCAGATGCAAAGTCTAGAAGGTTGCGAGCAGATGACTTGATGTGATATGTAGACCAGGGCCTGGCAACCTTTTTCTCTAAAGGACTGGATAGTCAGTATTTTAGGCTCCATGAGACCTACAGTAGGGTCCACACTGCTCAGCTCTGCCACTGCAGCACAGAAGCTGCAGTACACGGTACGTTACGGATGCCGTGGCCGTGTTCCAGCAAAACTTACAAACACAAGGAACGGTCTAAATGTATCCTTTTGGGGTAAAGTTTACCAGCCCCTGAGATAGACCATAATAAACCAAGGGCAAAGGCAAGTTGAGAGAACTTTTGCAGGAATCCAAGGCAGAGCTTATGGTGGTGGTGGAAGTGGCAGGAAGTGGTCAGATTCTGGGTAGATTTTGAAGGTAGAGCCAGTGGGATTTGCTGAGGAGTCGAGTATAGCATATGAGAGAGAAAGGGGTTATGTGTGTGTTTTTAGAGTTTTAATTAGAAAACAGTGCTTAATATTTTATATTCTGTATTTGATGATATCTAGAATAATTGTCTTTTAAAACCTATTTGCAACTTTCAAGGCTGTCCTTTTTTTTCCTTTGAACCTGTTTGACTTTGTTCTTGGTATTCCATCATAAACTGAGAACTAATAAGAAACCTAATAACTTCTCAGTCTACCGTTGTTTACCGCACATTTTTTCATTAGGTTTCCCTTATGGCTGAAAGCACATGTGTAGTTGTGGTGTGGTGTGCAGGGTCAAGGGAGAAAGCGAAATTAAGATGTTAGCATGTTAGCTTAATCTATGGGTAGTCCTAAGTGAGACTTATCAACCATATGAAAATAATATACAGAGCCTTCTTATTTTGGTAATGTGCTTTTATAAAAATGTTTAAAATGAATAATTATTGGGGAAGTACAAACTATTAGATAAGGTCTTGGACCATATGTCCTGACTTCACTATTTCTTTTACTACCATCATTCTTCAATGATGGCACAGTTATCTTCTCTCACTTTCTCTTCAGCTAATCAGTTGCTAAGAGATGCAGAGTCTGTTGCCATAGTGACCCTCACGTCTCACCTAAATGACATGTCAGATGAATTGCTGAGCCTTTTAACTAGTGGTCCACTCTGATCCACACTACACAGTGCTGTTAGCCTAATTGTTCTGAAGCAGTGGTTATCGAAGTTTCATGTGCATCAGAATCACTTGGAACGCTTGTGAAATACATCGCAAAATTTTTGATTCAGTGGATCTGAGGAGGGGCCCTAGAATTTTCTGACGGTTTTGGTCTGCAAACCACACTGTGGAAACCGCTGTTCTCAAGTCCTCTGACAATGTCATTCCTCCACCAGGAACCTTAAGTGCTGCCCTGTACCATCTGATAACTTCAGCCGAGGACTGAAGGATTCCACTCTCTAACCCGTCCTGCATGTTTCCAGCCTTTTTTCATACACTTCCTGAACGTGGCCATCTTTTCCATCTTTGCTTTTCAACTGTTTGTTCTTGGAATGTCACAGCCAATTTCTGCCCATCTCCTCCCATCTTTGTCAGTCAGAATCCTGGCCATTTTACAAGGCTTCTTTCAAACCTGACTTTCTTTTTTGAATCTCCAAACATGTGTGCCGTTTCTCTTTTTTTCATTTGAATCCCCATAGCATTTATACTTCTGATGATATGACCTTACTCTGTCTTAATCTATCTTCATCTATGTATCTTATCTCTGTCCTACCCTTTTATAGGAACGTGTAAGCTCCTTGAGGATAAGAAAACATATAGATGTATATGAGTATATTTTTCTGCCTTGTTCAACCAGCATTTGTAGAATTGAACCACCTTTAAAACTTGTTCCTTTTTTTCTTGCTCTTGTTAAAAAATGTTCTTAAAGTAACATAAGATTGATATCTACCTAGTGTCTTGTCGCTTCCCGCTCACTTTATCTGTTGGAGGAAACCCATCATATTTACTTCCTTCTAAGTACCTACTGACCCCTTTTCTTTGGATTAATTGCTTTCTAATTGTGCTGTTCAGCTCTAATGTTATAATTTCTGTTCATTGGACTTCTGATGCATTAGAAACCATATCTTCTTTCTTGATTTCCTTCCCAAAGCTCTTAGTTTACCTAGAGTTAAAGAAAAGAAATGCTCTGCGTAAAATGTATATCTGAAAAGTATTATATCCTCCCAATTGATAGAATTGATGGGTTTGTGCTTAGAATTCTACGGAAGGCTTCATTTCTTTTAGAACTTTCAAGGCATTACACCATCTGTGTTTCATTTTTGACTGGTGAGAAATCCAGCGCCAGTCTGTTTCTTCTTTTGAAGTTAACTTGATAGTTTCAGTTTTCTCCATTTTCCCCTTGGGGAGCTCTTGGTCATTAGCTGCTGGATATCTTCAGTTCATCATCTGTCTCCTCTCATATTTGGTATTTTCAGCGTACCATTTTGCTCTAGATTCTTGGATATGTATTCAGCTTTATCTTCAAACTATACCCGGAATTCTTTATTTCATGTAACAGATTTGTACTTTCCTTGAGGTACTTTATGTGTCTCATTTTTCTTTTTCAAGCATCTTTGTTTTATGGATGTGATATCCTCGTCAATATGTGAAGATACTAGACATTTTTCTTAATCGTTTCCTTTAAGTAAATTACAGTTCAGTTCATCGTGGAGCATTTCTGTTTATCTTGTTCTTTCCCCTCGTGCTGATCGTTTTCTGTATATATCTGATGATTCATTCATATTTATGCTAGTTTGTATTTAAGTATCAGGAACCTGGGAACCCTCATCACTGGGGACTTTATGACTGGGGTTTCTTGATCCTTAAGTTATATTTTAAAGTAAATGAGAAGGAAACCAGTTGTTTTACTGGAGACCTTTTAAATGTGACGTTCCATCGTCCAGAATATTGCTGAGGTCTCCCATCACTGGGTGGCCTTCCTCCCATTCTCTTTGCTGTTAAAAGTTTGCTCCTGGGGCTCCCCTGGTGGCGCAGTGGTTGAGAATCTGCCTGCCAATGCAGGGGACACGGGTTCGAGCCCTGGTCTGGAGTGTGTGCTCCGCAACAAGAGAGGCTGCGATGGTGAGAGGCCTGCGCACCACGATGAAGAGTGGCCCCCGCTCGCCGCAACTAGAGAAAGCCCTCGCACAGAAACGAAGACGCAACACAACAAAACTAAATAAATTAAAAAAAAAAAAAAGTTTGCTCCTGGCTTTATTCCTGCTCCATAACTTTAATGAGGTCCTGGGAAACAGGACAGGAAACAAATGACTATGCTCAGTCTACTCTCTTGAACCAGAAGGCTTTGTGTTCAACAAGTTAAAGTAGTCCTTCATGGTTAAGTACTGTGAACTTATAATCTTTCACTTGACAAATAATAACTGTGTTGATAGCCTCATTCCACTTAATTCTACCCATCAAATGGGCAGAGCAATATTGAAGTTAGAGTGATGAGATAGAATTATTATTTAAGAATCCTGCTTGATCTCCAGCATCTGTATTTGACTCCAGATAGGTGGAGAGGAAACTAAACTTTTAGCCAGATGGCAGTTTATTAATTTACCATAGGAAGTATAACCATTAAGGAAACTAGAGGCTCGGGGCTAGTGAATTCTCCATGGAGGAAGGAATCTGGAAAACCAGATTTATAGTCACGTAGTTTCTAGGTGGGCCTGGAGTCAGAAGAAGGCCTCACTGACATTGGCTGGTATCATCCAGCTGAGAAAGCCTTATGTATTGTGACCGTTGTCAAGTGAGGTTGCCGTGCAGACCAGAAAATTAAGTATTGATCAGAGCATATTTTTCTTGGGTTTTGCTTGAGATCCAGAAAGTCTCTTACTGTCGAAGTTCTTTTTCTAGGTGACATTTTGATTGTGTTGATGACAGTTCAGCTAGGACAGTACACTGAAGTGAACTAGGTGTAAGGTTTCTCAGTTCTTCGGAGACCACTCTGAAGACAGCCCAGGTGATTTTGTAAAACTTCTCAGCCACTTTTTATAGATCCTTGCTTAAGGATGCTGTTTCCTAAAATATCAACCTTTTTTTTTTTTTTTTAAGCACATGTAGAATTCTCAGAAGTTCAGTTTATCTTATCACTATCCATCAGAAGTACATATTATCTCAATGACACTTAGAAAGAAACTGATACTTAGAAGTTAAATGATTCCAGAATCTCACAGTAAATATAAGTGGCAGACTCAAGAACCAAGTCTCAATTTTCTATCTCTAATATTTTCTGCTATACCCCTTAAATTACTATCATTTTATGAAAAAGATAAAGTAATAGAAAGCAGTTGTTTTATATTTTACTATCTTGGACAATTAAGAGTAATAGTAGGGCTTCCCTGGTGGCACAGTGGTTGAGAGTCCGCCTGCCGATGCAGGGGACACAGGTTCGTGCCCCGGTCTGGGAAGATCCCACATGCCGCGGAGCGGCTGGGCCCGTGAGCCATGCCGCTGAGCCTGCACGTCTGGAGCCTGTGCTCCGCAACGTGCTCCGCAACGGGAGAGGCCACAACAGTGAGAGGCCCGCATACCGGAAAACAAAAACAAACAAAACTAAAAAAAAAAAAGAGTAATAGTAAATGGAATTAATTTAGAGTTTACTAATACAGTTTAAGATTGTGTCTACGTGTTATGCTAATGCTTACCTTTGTACTCTCTTTTATAAGTGGGGTATAGCCAATTATTTTTATATGGTCAAGACAAATGAAATTAGGTGCATTCTTTCTTAAAGGAGCAATACATATTTTAGCATCTTTGAAATACATTAAACTTACTTAAATGTAATCAGAGCTCAACACAGATGATACTGGTTCTTAAAATAGTCACTATAAAAAGTTACTCTTTAGTACAAAACATGTGGCAAGTGCTATCTTTATTAGCCCAGTACAATTTATATATCCATAAAATATAATAAATCAATTTCCTTTAGAATTTCTGTGATTTTTGATGTTCACCAATTCTTTCTTTCCCTTTTACCCAGCTCCTGCAGTGAGATTTAACAAAACATTATTAAACTGTATGCCATTTGTTAAGTTTCAGATGAGCATACAATTTTGGTTTTTATTACATATTTAAATTTTTTCTGCCCTCCCTTATTTGTTGCTGGTTGCTCAGATCTTTTTGTGCGTATATATTTCACATGCTGTAAATCCATTTGACAGTAATTCACTGGCATTTTACTCCCCAGAAGCTCAGATCCAGCCTTCCTTTCATCCCGACAGCTCGTGTTTTCACTTGGATTGTTTCCTGGTTTGATGAACCTCTTCCTAAGCTCAGTTCCCTCTGCCAGCCTGCAGTGCACTCATGTTATCCCCTTTGTTAAGACCATTTGGTAAATAATTCCTAATCATATCACAATAAAGCCTGAGATCCTTAGCCTGTTTCCAGTTAAGATTTGTGTGTCTATTGTATTCAATAGTAGCAAGACCCTAATCAGAAACCAAAGTTAGCACAATCATGGGCAACCATGAGAAAGGAAGTGGTGTTCCAAATAGTCCAATCTTCTCCCAGTTTTTTTGTCACTAGTCAAACAAAGAAATTGCTTTAAAATTCTCTGTGGTACATGAATTTTCCCAAATGCCCTCTCTCTGTATGCACATGTAACATAAGGATTTGTTTTATAAGTAAAGTACAAATATAGAGTTAATTAATTCTAAGCTGATTTCAAGTGAAGGTGTAACATGGTGATGACATAATGGTGGCTTAAATCAGCGCTAAGTATTGTTTTTCAAAATATATTTAAAGTAGAAGGTGCTGTTTATTATAGTTAATGAGCAAAGTTATGTTAGTGGCAGTCAGCATACATTAACAATGACATGACCAGTGGTCTAAAAAGAAACAAGAAATAAGTAGTATAAAACCTATCAGGTATATTTATAAAGGCGGCTGTTACATGAGAAACAAGTTTAATTGCACTTTCTGTTAGTTACGCATCTAGTTTGATGATGCGTGAGAACAGATGGGGGGAGGATGGTCGAAGCGGGATTTTGATTCTATTCATACGCTCCAGGTGCTTTCTTGGCTCTTTTAATCCTGACCTTTACTGTACGGCCACTTTGTCTGAAGAAAAAATTTTGTCTGAACCCCTATTTTTAGCTTTTCATTGTAAACATGCACTCTTTGGTGTAATTGGAAGTTTATGTGTCCCTGTGAGGAATAAGAGCCAGCAGTCTCCTGAACAATTCCGGATTTAGAATGTACTCCCTAAATTGAGGAATTCACATTTACTTTGAAGGCCGAACCAAGTTCGAAATACTGTAGTGTTTTAGATAGCAGTAGAAACACCTCTCTAGATCTCCTAGATATCTGTGATTCAGGTGGGCAGCTGGGAGGTGGCAGATGGTGTATTCAGTGTGGAGTTAACACTCAAACATAAAATATATGCATGGGGATTATTAACTAAAATTCCTCTGTGGACATATGCCACTTTATACACATATAAATATAATGACACATATACATATAAAGATAACTTATAAAAGCTGTTACATATTTTTTCAACAACAAAGCAGAACACTAATGATGTACATTTTTTTCTTATTTTAGAAGGCTTGCATCAAATCTCCAGCCTTTGAAAGTGGTAAACATGTAAAATAATGTGATAGGAAAAATATTTAAGATATGTTTTTTTGTGGTGGGGAAAATAATCAGCAGGTAGAGCCAATTTGAAATGTCACTGAGTGGATTATTAGACCCCCTGGGAAAAGTGATTTGATTCTACTTGCTTTTGCCAGCTCAGCCTTTGTCTTGTAATCCCTGTTCTGGCCTTGAAATTTCTGGTTCGCTCAAGTTCTGACCCCCCAAATACCTTTAGGTATGGAAATGAGTAATAGAACTTTTTATTTTTTAAGTTTAGAGCATTAGCAATGTTGAGAAGGTTGAATAACTTTTTAAAAACAGGTTTGTGGGCTTCCCTGCTGGCGCAGTGGTTAAGAATCCGCCTGCCAATGCAGGGGACGCAGGTTCAAGCCCTGGTCTGGGAAGATCCCACATGCCACGGAGCAGCTAAGCCCATGCGCCACAACTACTGAGCCTGTGCTCTAGAGCCCGCGAGCCACAACTACTGAGCCCACACACGCCACAACTACTGAAGCCCACGCGCCTAGAGGCCGTGGTCCGCATCAAGAGAAGCCACTGCAATGAGAAGCCCGCACATCGCAACAAAGAGTACCCCCCGCTCACTGCAACTAGAGAAAGCCCTTGACGCAGCAACAAAGACCCAACTCAGCCAAAAATAAATAAATAAATGAATAAATAAATTTATTTAAAAAAAAACAGGTTTGTACTTGTACAGTAGAGCTCATGTAATGCTTAAGCCATGAAAGATACTGTTGATGTTTTTAAAATAACTGTGAACAGGCATTTTTTACAGCCCGTTCCGTTCTTCATTTCAAATTGGTTATTTTTATTTAAAGGTATATGGCTGTGCAGCAGGTATCCTTTTACTGAATTATACACACTTAAATTTCACCAGATTCATTTGTATCTGTTTTGACTGTAGAGACAGAAGAATAATGAACACGTACAGAGTAGTCATGATGCTAATACCTAAGCGAGTATTTTCCTCACTACTGGTGTGCACATAATCTTCTAAAATCTTAGGATGAGTTTTTATTGGCACACCATTTGAGCAGGTCTTGAAAATTGTATTCTTTATCATGGTCTTAGTATATCTTGAAGAAGAAAATGGACATTAACTGCCACTCTGCAACCCTCGCTTGGTCTTCAGGATGAGCCTATCAGGAAGTGTGATGACAAGCAGAGTCTCGTGGTTCAGACTTGCCCGTTCACATGGCAGAGAAGTGACCAAATGATACCTGACGTCAAGTCTGTCAGGACCAGGGCCTGGACTTGCTTTGTCGTGCTGGACGTTTAAGTTATACTTTCATTTTCGAGGCATATTCAGAGCATCTTGTTTTGACATCCTTGGAATTTTCTCAGATTTTAGTCAAACGAAATTAGAAAATGTATTATTTAGCAATATGATTTCAAAGTAAAATATCCCCTTTTTAAAAAGTTTAGTTTTTCAGCAGTCACACTGAATATGAATGCCAGGTATTCTGATGGGTACTGTGGAATATTCAGGCCAATCCAGTGGAAAAAGTGGCAAATTGAGTGCGTTGTATTACTGTGAAGCACCTTCTGTGATCGAGGAGAGAATTTGCTCTGGGGCAGAGTGGCTGACCAGTGGCTTTCCTGCAGGGAGGCGTCTCTGCTGCCTGAGCTCTGGCGCCTGGTGTGAGGCCGTGATCTGGGGGCAGGGACTGTAGGACAGGAGAGAAACATTTGTCCCTCCCCTGCTGCTCAATACCTTTTTGGTTTTTCTTAGGAAGCTTGGAATATTCCTCTTAGACTTTTGTGTTGAGAAAGAGAATGAGGAATACGAAGGGGGCCCTTGGGGATCAGAGGATCCACATTAAATTGCTGTCCTGCTCGTGAGAGGAAGGTGCTTCTCTGTTAAATGGCATGTTTTCCTGCCAGAAGCAGAGGCTGTCTGTCCAGCTGGGCATTGAGCCATCCGGAGGGACATGCTGAACTGTAGGGGAAGGGAGGGGAGGGTTGGGATAAAATAGAACCTAATGCTACTTTTCAGAAATCCATGGGACAAGTGGTTTTCATAAACAAGTATTTCCTTAGACTTCCTTTACTAGATATATGTATAAAGGACTTCGTAAACTAATGGAAACAATGTATTTGGATAAAATAGTATGGAGTCTCACACAAGTAACCAGTCTGCCGATTTCTCTTTAAAAGTTATTTTTTTTTTGAAGGAGAAAAGTAAGTGATTTCTTTTTAAATTCAAGCTATAATGCTATCTAAAATTCAGACAGTAAGCAAATCAGTAAATAATGATTTTTCTGTATTTCTTTATAAGCAGCGGCCATTTTTTCAATAGCATTCTTAAAAAGAAAAAAAAGCTCAAAAAAATCTCTCAGTTGGATTCTTAGAAAAGAATGCTAACCACATCTGATTACTTTCTTCATTCTTCATCAGGAAAACTTTGTTTTGTTTTAGGATGTGTCTGGCATTCCAGGTTAAAATGCTTTTTCTATTTCAATTACACTGAACTAGCCAATATAATTTTTTACACCTTAGAGCTGGGGTTACATTGGTGGCATTCACTTTTAAAAATATGTCATATTAGTTGATAATTTAAACTATATTAAGGTGATTGCAAGAGTGGGCTTTGGAGATAGTCCTAGATTTCAATCTTGTCTCTAACACTGATAATTAGTCTTGGTTAATAACCTTTTAGGTCAAGTATTAATAGTCTATTTCAAGAGAGAAACTACCTCACCCTAGTCCTTTATTTGCTTTTATAGATCAGTGTACTGTCACCCGGACCTACCTGTTCCTTCACAAGTTCTGGTTCTTTAGTGCCGCCTACTACTTTGGTAACTGGGCCTTTCTTGGGGTAAGTACAGGTGTCCCAGGGATGCTGTGACCATTAGTGGCCTGTTTTGGTCACAGCAATGCTATTGGGTTTTAAATTTGGTGCTTTCTGGATGACTTCAGGTTTGAGAAATAACATAAGCTCGTTTACATTTGCAGGTGTTCGTGATTGGGTTGATTGTCTCCTGCTGTAAAGGGAAGAAGTCGGTCATTGAGGGGGTAGATGAGGCTGACTCAGACCTGAGTGATGAGGAACCCTCTGTCTGATGGCTTCCGTTGCACAGGTTTACTAAGCTGACTCTGCATCTCTTGTGCATTTGTAAAGTGTCAAGCTAACATTAGGATGTGAACTGACTAGCTTTCATCAAAAATGGGAGCATGGCTATTAAAAAAAAAAACTATATTTTTTATGTTTTCTGAAGTAACATTATTGTATCATAGATTAACATTTTAAATTGCTATAATAATACTATGTAAATATAAAAGTACCAGCCTTGTGAGGGAATGTTTGTGGAAATTTTTTTTTCCTCTAGTGTATGATAGTGTTGAATTGATAAAAAATCTTCCAGAATTAATATTCCCTTTGGTCACTTTTTTAAAACATAATAAATCACTTGTATCTGTGCCTTTGGGTCTCTAGAGTACTGTGGAATTTTCAAGTGTCTATATCTGATTGATTGTTGAAAAATAATATTCACAGTATAGCTGATAAATAAATGTTATTCCACTATGCAGCTTGTTTTCTATTTTCTACATTAAATCACTAGCGCCATTGAAATAGATTTCATGAACAGATTTCAGGCTGCTTGGTGTGCCAAGGTATATTGTTCAGACATTAGTCCATTAGATATCTTATCACCTCTACAGTATTTAAGGCATATACATTGTTATAAATAACCTGAAAAGTTGTATTCCAACATAAATGGGAATATTATCAAGAATAAGTAATCCTGAAAAAAATCAGTGTACTGATCAGTTTAAGATATATGACATCATATTTTAGCTTTAAAGATACTTTCTCATTCTAAAGATTTAGAATTTGCAAAAGATATAGGGAAAGCTATATACTATCAATAGGGTATTTTGAAGGCATTCTGGATGCTGAGATTCTAGTTTACTAACACAGGCAAATTAGAACTCATGAAAAGCACATATTTTGATCCTGGAAGTAGAATACCATTAAGTTTCTGAAAAAGACTTAGGAATTAACAACCATCTCCCATTCAGTTCATCTCTCTCTTAATTTTTGTGTCACTTTGCTCTCATTCTTTGTCTCTGGATAGACCTCCACACCCTTTATGTTTGGCACCTTTGATGTTATTCACCAAGATTCCATTCCCTTCTGTTCTTATTTCACATTTTCTTTTTGGACAATCTCATACACCCTCAGTTTCCAAACTTTTACTTACCTGTTAACTAGAAATTACTACTTCAATTACAGCATGTTGATAATTGAACTCCTCGTTTTTCTGGTCATACCAAGCCTCCTTCTTTATTCATTTTTTTGACAGATGGCACTGGCACATACCTGGTTGCCAAAACCAAAACTCAAGCAGACCTCCTTATCTCCTGTGTGTACCTGGCCCATCACTAATCAGGCCATGTTGATCTCTGCTTAACTGTCCTTCCATTTTCCCTCTTCTCCATTCTTACTGTGTTACGGACTGAGTTGTGTTCCCCTCTGCCGCCACAGAAAAACTTCCGTATTGAAGTCCTAACCCCTAGTAACTGAGACTCTGACTGTATCTGGAGATTGGGTCTTTAAAGAGGTAATTAGGTGGCACCCTGATCCAGGATGACGGGTGCCCTTATAAGAAGAGGAGGAGACATCGGGGATGTGTGTGCATAGAGAAAAGGCCACGTGAGGACCTGCAGGCCAAGGGGAGAGGCCTCTGGAGAACCCGACCCTGCCGGCACCTTGATCGTGGACTTCCAGCCACCAGAACTGTGAGAAAATAGGTTTCAGTTTATGCCCCCCCCAGTCTGTGGTATTTTGTTATAGCAGCCCAAGACTTCTAACACACACTGCTTCTTAATTTCCTCACTGGGCTTTCTGCTGAGTCCCAACTCCTTTCAATCTTTCCTTGACAGTGAAAACACAAATCAGATGATGACATTTCTTTGCTGTGAAAAGCTTTCTGTTATTTCAGAATGAAATTCATAGCTTTCATGTGACATCTAAGGCCGTTCTGGTGTGTGTCCTACCTACCTATCCAGTTTTCACTGCCATCCCCACAGATGTCTCACCATTATCCAAACGGCTCTGATTTCTCACATCCCCACTCTGCTGAACTGTCCCTTCTGCCTATGACACACTTCCCCTCCTCTTGTCTCCTAAGAGAATCCTTACTCTTCAGATCTCAGCCGTGACGTTATCTGGTCAGTTACCCGCCCTAGTCTCCTAGGCACAGTTAGGTGCTGTCTTTTCCCTGCTCACAGGGCTCCCTGTACAGTGTGTTGTGACTGTTACCTTCAGGGCTGCTTCCTCTGGGCTGCAAGTCCTTGAACACATATCTGGTCGTTCAACTTTGACCCTGGTGCCAGAGCAGCTCCCTGCACTTGGAAAGCACTCAGTTGGCAGGCGAATTTGCTAATTCAAAGCTTTATGGGAAAAGAATCAAGATGCCGGAATAGAAGGACATGGAGTTCACCTCCTCCCACAAATACATCAAAAATACTCATACATGTGGACAGTTCTCACAGAATACCTACTGAACGGTGGCAGAATATCAGGCACCCAAAACTGCAAGAAAGATCTCCACATAAATGGGTAGGACGAAAAAGAAAAGAAATTGGGATGGGACCTGCGCCCCTAGGTGGGAGCTGTGAAAGAGCAGAAGTTCCCACATCCTGGGAAGCCCCTTCACTGGCAGAGAGATCAGCCAGGACAGAAAGGGAGCTTCAGAGGCTTAGAGGAGAGCGTAAAGGCAAGTTGACAGCAGGCAGAACAGAAAGAGAGCTGCATAGATGGTCCATGCCATTGCCCTGCACATGCCAGCCTGAGACTTGTTCGCTGTTGCGTGTGGGTCCGGGTGCTAAACTCGGACTTTAGAGGACAGACCCAGGGAGAGGGCTGGCGTTGGCTGTGCAGAGACAGCTTGAAGGGGCTGGCGTGTGGTATGGCTGCAACCAGGGGTGTACATGGAAGAAGCTTGGGCCTGCCATAGAAGTGAAGCGCCTTCATTAAGTGGTGCATGAAGGGAGGGGCCACACAGGCTACAAAGGGATGTTTCTTCATAAAAACAACCCTCCAAGAACACAGTTTCTCCTAAACTCATAGAATCAGAAATACAAGTAAAATGAAGAAGCAGAGGAACCACTCCCAATTAAAAGATCAGGAGAATTCCCCTGAAAGGACAATGAAACAGACCTCTTCAGACACCAAGTTTAAAAAAGATAACGAAAATACAGAAGGAATTAAAGTTTATTGAGGGAATTCCCTGGTGGTCCAGTGGTTAGGACTCTGCATGCTTTCACTGCTGAGGGCCCACATTCAATGCAGGGATCTAAGATCCCACAAGCTACGTGGTGTGGCCAAAAAAAAAAAAAGATTATCGATAGAGATGCAAATTACTGTAAAAAGGAACTAGAAACCATAAAGAGGAGCCTAGAAAAAATTAGAAAACTCATTTCCGACACAAAAGCTGAGCTAAAGGCAATGAATAGATTGAATAATGCAGAAGAACGAATAAGTGATCTGGAAGATAGAATAATGGAAATCATCCGATCAAAATAACAGAAAGAGGGCTTCCCTGGTGGCACAGTGGTTGAGAGTCCGCCTGCCGATGCAGGGGACACGGGTTCGTGCCCTGGTCCGGGAAGATCCCATGTGCCACAGAGCGGCTGGGCCCATGAGCCATGGCCGCTGAGCCTGTGCGTCCAGAGCCTGTGCTCCACAACGGGAGAGGCCACAACAGTAAGAGGCCCACATATCGCAAAACAAACAAAAAAACAGACAAATGGAAAAAAAAAATGAAAGCAATATAAGATACCTATGGAATAATATAAAGTGAACCAATCTATGCATAATAGGGATCCCAGGAGAAGAAAGAGAAAAGGGGTTCAAAAATGTATTTGAAGACATGGCTGAAAACTTCCCAAACATAAAGAAGGAAACATGTCCAAGTACAAGGCATACAGAGGGTCCCAAACACCAAGACATACTGTGATCAAAATGGCAAAAGTTTAAAGATGAAGAGAGGATTCTAAAGGCAGAAAGAGAAAAACAGTTAATTGCGAGGGAACCCCTATAAGGCTACCAGCTGATTTCTCTACAGAAACTTTGCAGGCCAGAGGGAGTGGCATGATACAGGGAAAAATTTGCAACCTAGGATACTCGACCCAGCAAGATTATCATTTAGAATAGAAAAAGAGACAAAGAATTTCTCAGACAAGCAAAAGCTAAAAGAATACAGCAATACTAAACCTATCCTAAAATAAATCTTGAAAGGTCTTTTCTAAATAAAAAGGAGCAAGAATCTATAGCAAAGAGAAAAATCACAATTGGAAAGTAAATCACTTAAATAAGCCAGTACACAGATTAAAAAGTAAAAAATCAAAACATTTTTGCTAAAGTGATGATAACTGCAATGAAGAAGGGTAAACATGAAGATGTAAAAGAGGACGTCTAAATCATAAAATGTGGGAGAGGAGAGTAAGAACCTGTAGATTTTTTTTTTAGAATGTGTTTGAGCCTATATGACTACCAGTCTAAAGCAAGTAGATATAAGAAGGGCTTGACATACTTGAAAAACAGTAATCAGAAATCAAAGGCATACAATAGAATCACAAAAATCAAAAAGAAGAAAACAAGCATAATACAAAAGAAAATCATCAAACCACAATAGGAATAACAAAAACAAAAAGAAAGGAAGAAGAAATACAAAATCAACTGGTAAACAAGGTTTAAAATGGCAATAAATACATATAGAATAAGTACAATAATTACTTTAAATGTCAGTGGACTAAATGTTCCAATCAAAAGTCATAGAGTGACAGATAAAAAAACTAGAGCCTACAATATGCTACCTACATGAGACCCACTTTAGGGCAAAGCACACACATAGGTTAAAAGTATCAGAATAGAAAAAGATCTTTCATGGAAATGGAAATGACAAGAAAGCGGGGATCGCAATACTCATATAAGACACAAGAGACTTTAAAACAAAGGCCATAAAGATAAAGAAGGACAATATATAATGATAACAGGATCAATAGAAGAAGAGGATATTACACTTATTAACATATATGCACCCAAATACATAAAACAAACACTAACAGATATAAAGAAATTGACGGAATACAATAATAGTAGGAGACTTTAACACCCCACTCACATCAATTGACAGATCTTCTAGACAGAAAATAAAGCAACAGAGATCCTAAATTATCTAATAGAACAGCTAGACTTAATTGATATTTTCAGCACATTACATCCCCCCAAAACAGAATACACATTCTCTTCAAGTGTACATGGAACATTCTCTAAGACTGACCACATAACAGAGCACAAAACAAGCCTCAACAAATTTAAGAGGATAGAAATTATTTCAAGCATCTTTTCTGACCACAATTGCATGAAACTAGAAATCAATGACAGAGAAAGAAGTGAGAAAAAAACAATTACAAAGAGTCTAAACAATATGCCATTAAAAAACCAATGGGTAAACGATGAAATCAAAGAGGAAATTTAAAAATACCTTGAGACTAATGGCAATGAAAACAACCATACAAAATCTATGGGACAACCATACAAAATCTATGGGATGCAGCAAAAGCAGTTCTTAGAGGGAAGTTCATAGCCATACAGGCCTTTTTCAAGAAACAAGAAAAACCTCAAACTAACCTACCACCTAAAAGAATTAGAAAAAGAAGAACAAACAAAACCTAAAATCAGAAGGAAGGAAATAATAACAATCAGAGAAGAAATAAATAAATAGAGATTTTTTTTAAATAGAAAAAAATCAGTAAAATCCGGATCTGGTTCTTTGAAAGGGCACACAAAATCGACAATCTCTGGCCAGGCTCACCAATAGAAAAGAGACAAGACCCAAATAAACAAAATAAGAATGAAAGAAGAGAAATAACAACTGATACCACAAAAAAACCAAAAGAGAATACTATGAACAATTATATGCCAACAAATTAGACAACCTAGAAGAAATGGACAAGTTTCTATAAACATATGCTCCACCAAAACTGAATAAAGAAAAAAAAAAGTAGTTTGAACAGATGGATAACTAGAAGTGAAATAGAATCTGTAAAAAAAAAAAAAACCCAAAGCAAACAAACAAAAAATCAAATGCCTACAAACAAAAGTCCAGGACCAGATGGCTTCACAGACCAATCCTACCAAAAACACAAAGAAGAACTTATACCAATCCTTCTCAAACTCTTCCAAAAGATTGAGGAGGAAGGAACACTCCCAAAGACATTCTATGAAGCCACCACCACCCTGATACCAGAACCAGACAAAAACACTACCAAAAAAGAAAATTACAGGCCAATATCTTTGATGAATGTAGATGCAAAAATTCTCAACAAAATATTAGTAAACTGAATCCAACAACACATAAAAGAGATCATATACCACAAGCAAGTTAGATTCATCCCAGGGTCACAGGATGGTTCAACATATGCAATTCAATCAGTGTGATACACCACATCAACAAAAGAAAAGACAAAAACCACATGATCATCTCAATAGATTCAGAAAAAGTATTTGATAAAATTCAACATCCATTCATGATAGAAACTCTTACCAAAGTAGGCATAGAGGGAACATATCTCAACATAATAAAAGCTATTTATGACAAATCCACTGCCAACATAATAGTGGTGAAAAGCTGAAAGCCTTCTTGCTAAAATCTGGAAAAAGACAGGATGCCCACACTCACCACTTTTATTCAACATAGTTTTGGAAGTCCTAGCCACAGCAATCAGACATGAAAAAGAAATAAAAGGAATCCAAATTGGAAAAGAAGAAGTAAAACTGTCACTGTTTGCAGATGATGTGATGCAATACATAGAAAATCCTAAAGACACGACCAGATAAATACTAGAGCTCATCAATGAACTTGTTAAAGTTACTGGATACAAAATTAATATACAGAAGTCTGTGGCATTTGTATAAACTGTCAATTTCTGTTATCAGAAAGAGAAATTAAGGGAAAAAATCCCATTTACCATTTCATGAAAAAGAATAAAACAACTAGTAATAAACCTACCTAATGAGGCAAAAGACCTGTACTCCAAAAACTATAAGTCACTTATGAAAGAATTTGAAGATGACACAAACAGATGGTTTGATATACCATGTTCTTGGATTAGAAGAATCAATATTATTAAGATGACTATAATACCCAAGGCAGTCTACAGATTCAGTGCAATCCCCATCAAATTACCAATGGCATTTTTCACAGAACTAGAACAAAAAATTTTTTCATTTGTATGGAAACACAAAAGACCCCAAATCACCAAAACAATCTTGAGAAAGAAGAACAGAGCTGGAGGAATCATGCTTGCTGACTTCAGACTACTGTATAAAGCTACAGTCATCAAAACTGTATGGTACTGGCACAAACAGACACATAGATAATGGAACAGGATAGGAAGCCCAGAAATAAACCCACACACTTATGGTCAATTAATCTATGACAAAGGAGGCAAGAATATACAATGGAGAAAAGACAGTCTCTTCAGTAATGGTGCTGGGAAAATTGGACAGCTTCATGTAAAAACATGAAATTACAACATTCTCTAACACCATACAGAAAAATAAACACAATGTGGATTAAAGACTTACGTTTGTAAGACTGGATACTGTAAAACTGCTAGAGGCAGAACACTCTTTGACATAAATTGCAACAATTTTTTTTCTGGATCCGTCTCCTAGAGTAATGAAAATAAAAGCAAAAATAAAGAAATGGGACCTAATTAAACCTAAAAGCTTTTGCACAGCAAAGGAAACGATAAACAAAACAAAAAGACAACCCACAGAGTGGGAGAAAATATTTGCAAATCATGCTACAAACAAGGGATTAATTTCCAATATATATAAATAGCTCATACAGCTTACTGTCAAAAAAACAAACAACCCAATCAAAAAATGGACAGAAGGGCTAAATATACATTTCTCCAAAGAATACATACTGATGGCCAACAGGCACATGAAAAAATGCTCAATATCGCTTACTATTAGAGAAATGCAAATCAAAACTACCATGAGGTACCACCTCACAGCAGTCAGAATGGCCATCATTAAAAAATATAGAAATAATAAATGCTGCAGAGGATGTGGAGAAAAAGGAACTCTACCACACTGTTGGTGGGAATGTAAATTGGTGCAGCCACTATGGAGAACAGTATGGAAGTTACTTAAAAAAAACCTAAAAGTAGAGTTACCCTATGATCCAGCACTCCCACTCCTGGGCATATTCTGGAGAAAACTCTAATTTGAAAAGGTACAGGCACCCCAGTGTTCATAGCAGCATTATTTACAATAGCCAAGACATGGAAGCAACCCAAGTGTCCATAGACAGATGAATGGATTAAGATGTGGTACGTATATACAATGGAATATTATTCAGCCCTAAAAAAGAATAAAATAATGCAATTTGCAGGAACATGGATGGACTTAGAGATTATCATATTAAGTGAAGTAAATCGGGCAAAGACAAATATCATATGATATAACGTATGTGGAATCTAAAAAAATGATATAAATGAACAAATTTATAAAACAGAAATATTATCACAGACATAGAAAGCAAACTTATGGTTACCAAACAGGATAGTGAGAGGGGGAGGAGATAAATTAGGAGTTTGCGATTAACAGATACACACTACTATATATAATATAGGTAAACAACAAGGTCCTACTATGTAGCACAGGGAGCCATATTCAGTATCTTGTAATAACCTATAATGGAAAAGAATCCGAAAAAATATATGCATATGTTTAACTGAATTACTTTGCTGTACACCTGAAACTAACACAACATTGTAAGTCAACTATATAATAAAAAAAAAATCATTTTGCTAAAGGTAGTTTTACTAGACGAAAGGTTGGCTAATGACATAAAATTTATAAAACTACAGAAGGGGGACTGGTAAACTATGTGAAAAAATTTTCTTCAAATGCTTTTAGCATGTTTCATAGTTTTTTCATGATTGAACATAACTTTTTCAGTTTAAAGGTGATATGAACTTGTAAAAGAATTCAAGCAATTCAGAGGTTGTAACTGACCTAGAGAAATAATAAATACAATATGCAGTGATCTCTGAATTTATTTGATCAAGGATTTGTTTGTCCTGTATCTTCTCATATGGAGCCCAGTGGGAGAAATTATGGACAATATTATGTCTACATTTCCTTCCACTTCCAATATTTGTGTCCTATTTCTCTCTTTTGGTCAAAGAGAATTATAAATGTGACTCCAGAGTTGAAAATTGTGAATACAGTTGTCGCTTGGTATCTGCAGGGGATTGGATCCAGGACACCCCCAGTGGATACCAAAATTTATGGATGTTCAAGTCCCATGTGTAAAATGGTGGAATGTTTGAATATAACCTACCCAGATCCTTCCATTTCCTTTAAATCTTCTCTGTATTACTTATAATACCTAATACAATGTAAATGTTATGTAAACAGTTGCCAGTGCACTGGAAGTTCAAGTTTTGCTTTTTTGGAACTTTCTGGAATATTTTCTTTCTGAACATTTTTAACCCCTGGTTAGTTGAATCTGTGGATGTGAGACCCTTGGATATGGAGGACCAACTCTACTAGTGATTATTCCTCTCTGTGTCACAGTTTCTTCATTTGTAAAATTGGAATAATAATATTATCCCCTTCATGGGATTACTGGAGACACAAAATCAGTATACAATGCTTAGTTTAGTGTCTGTTAGGTGATAAATTCTCAATATTTATTAGCTATTTTTGTTTTTATTTCTAAGGTGCTTTCCTTTATTTAGTAATACTCTTTAATAATCAGGGCTCCAAAAACTTTATATTTAAGAAATATTCCTGTAATCCCACCTCTAGTTTAAGTACTTAGTAGATTCAAAAACAAACATTTAATCATATTATGAGAGCTCAGAGTGTAAGAAACCCTAAAGAGGAAATATCCTTGAGAAGTAAACTTTTGTAATGTAAATCATGGCTATTAATGTCTTTGTTTTTTCTGCTTAGAGACCTCATTTTCTCAAATTGTATTTCAAGACTCCAAATAATGAAATGCAAGAGTGAAACATCCCAATTACTTCAACCAAAGGAGCAGTGAGTTATAGTCAGAGCACTAATTATGAAGCACAGCCATTGTGTTTCTCCTTCCTTACAGGCTCCCTTGCTGGGTGGCTAGGAAAAGACTACAGTACACTCTTTGTCTTCTAGGTTTTTGTGTTTCTGTTTACTTAAATGTACAGAGCGGAGAATTTCTCTTCAGTTCCTCCTGGGAACATTGTGAATTCAAAAAATAACATTTGTAAAGCTTTTTTCTCTTTCAGAGTGAATAAAAATTGTACAGGTACCATCATTGTGGAGTTCAAAAACAAAGTAAAATTAAGTGAAACCTTTGTCACTTTAGAGGCTAGAATTTGCAATTTATTACCTAAGCTTCTGTTTCCTCATACACCTCCACCAAGCTTGCTTCCGTCAGCAGTGTGATAAAAGTACAAAGAGAAGAAAGACCTAGATCAAAATCTGACCTGAGGTGCTTAGTAGCTGGGTGAATTTAGGCAAGTTAATTTTACTTCTGTAAGCCTATTTCTTCATCTGTAAAATGGGCTCGCATTGCCTACCCTGTTATCAAAGCACTCAGAACATAGCAGGCACTCAGCCAATTATCACCAAGGACCAGTCTACATACGTACAAGCCTTAGGAAGGCACATGGTTTCAAACCAAAATGGATTTGAGTGCTTTGGGTGGGGTGTATATTCTCCAGGTGGCCACACTTCCAATCCAATAGCGTCACGCATTTGCAAATACGTGCTCCAAGAAGGCTTCTGAGTTTGGCCCTTGGCAGTGGATTCTGTCCCTAGAGTTCAAATGGATAAGCTTCCCAAAGGAGTAAACTGAAAACACAGGTTTCTCTCCCCACTCATTTCACAACTATTCCTGTGGGCTGACTGAGCAAAAGTGGAGACCTACAAAGATGTATAAAGCATAGCCCCTGTTGGGGCCCAGGGCAGGCTGCCCTAAAATGTGCCTCAATGGTATATTGATTATTTTGAATTAAATTTACTTAAGAAATGGCCAGTGCCAAAAGGACACTGACTCTTCTCTTTGTCTCCCTGAAAACAGGAAATAAATCTCTCATGTGAAAAGTATGCTTCCTGCGTCTGGAAGTAGAGGGACACTCGTCACCAGGGACAGGGAATTTGGGCTGAGAAGCCTGTATAAAGAAACCTTGCTGCTTCCATTTAGTACCCCAAGCCCACACTCTTGTTTAGATTCTTCGCTAATTAAGCACCCAAAGCCTAAGTTTCTTTATCCTGTCAATTCCTCCCAAGTTTATTGTTTCTTTGTCTAAAAAGTATAAAAGCTGCCTGCTTTTGGTCAGTCTCTGAGTGTCATTTTATGATCTCCTGTGCACACAAAATTAAATTGTTTTTTCTCCTGTTAATCTGTCTGTGTCAATTTTATTCTTAGTCCAGCCATAGCATTTAAGAGAGGTAGAGGGGGAAATTTCCCCCTCCTGACACTCCTATCCAAGGAACTTTTCCATTCGATGATTTTTTTAAAATAGTTGGAATTAAAATTATGTAGTATCTTATGATCAGGGCAAATAAGTGTGGCAAAATTGAAAGGCATATAAATATCAGAATTTAATGAATTAATTTTCTGTTTTACCTTTAACTCTTCTCAGCCTTACATCTTTCTCCTAAAGCTTTAAAAACGGAACCTCTAATTTTTCATCTACGCTACTTCAGGTGCCAATTTTCAGTGTAAAATACAGTTTCACACTGTCAAAGACAAATGACCCCCAGAAGCCCTTCTGGACGTGGTAGCTGTCTGTTACCTCAGCCTCTCCCTATTTAGTTGTTGAAGTAATTTCCTCAGAGAATTGTGCGCTTCTCTCTTTCAAAACTATCTTTCTCTTCCCTTTGGTTTGACAGATAAAGAAGAAATTTTAACCATGGAGGCTCCACATTTCCCAGCATGACTCCACTTTTCTACTCAGTAAAAGCAATTTCTCACTTTTTTCTAAGTCCCGGTCAATCCTCTTCTCCTGAATTTCTTTGTAGCTGTTGCTCATTCTTCCCTGATCCAAGTTGTTCACATGCAAAAGAGCCAGACTTTCCTCCAACATATATTAAAACAATATTGAAAAACGCATCTCAACAATTCAGCACGTTCTAAACCTAGATGTGAACGTGTCTCCCTACCATACATTTTTTAAATGAAGTAATCATAAACCAAACAAAAGCCAAGCTTTGATCTCACTCCATAAAAATCACAGCAACTTCAAAGTTACATTTTTGTCCTGACCTTTTGAAAGAGATATAAATATCATATATTTATAAGATTAAGCACTTTTAGAGTCATTAGAGAAAAGAAAAATAAACTCTATAGAAATTGCCAGAAGACCCCATAAAAGAAAGAGTGGCGTCAAGGGGTCATGCCCTGGCTGTAGCCTCAGTACCTCCCCCTCCAGGACTCCCCAGGTGTGTGTGGCCATTTACACAACAACCCAAAGAGCTCAGCTAAGTGCCTAGGGTGACACCTGGCTTGTAGTAGACATTTAGTGAAAGGTAGTTGCTGCTACTTTGGTGTTCCTGCCAACAGAACTAAGTCTTCCAACCATCTCTCTGTCTTCAGAGTTGGGATAATGGCTTGCTACTTGATTTCATCCAACCATGTTCCCTCACCTCCCTGGATAAAATCATCACTGTTGGGGATGTCTAGGCATTAAGGCACAGCAGATGTTTTCTGTGAAAAGGAACTTTTGCAATTGTCTTAAGTGTTATATAATTTCTGAGAGTGTAGGGACCTTTTACTTGGGCAGTCTCTCACTCAACCTGCAATTGAGAGACACTGAAGAAGTAATCTAGCTGTGACTACGTTAACATTTCAAGATAAATCTCTCGTTACATTGATAGCAGCATTCCTTTGACATTATTTGCCTGAGAGCAGCAATTATTATGAGTCATGGTGACTTAACAAACACAGCGTGCTTTCAATCAGAAACATGTTGTGAACGTTTACTGTGTGCCAGACTCCAGGAGATGCTGAGATTACAAAGACAAATACAGCCTGCAAGACAGAATCCTCTCACACCTTCGAGCAAGTCTCATTTCATAAATGGGCTTAGGAGCTTTCAGAAAAGCAGATTGTATGACTCTGACAGAGTGTGTGAGGCTAATAATACCAACAGCCCTCATCACCAAGGCTCCCGTCCACCTTGGGTTGGTGGCTGTAAATATTGTTTCCAAAATCCTTGGGCAACTTCTCCATACATAATTTATGACCTTTGCTCCAAAAAATTTCTTTATCTGCTTGTGAGTCACTGGATGGCATTTTCTAGCAATCAACAGGCATTCTAGAACCCACCTTGGGAAGCACGTGTGTAGACCTCTGTTTATACTCCCAGCTGTACCCAACAAGCTGGTAATTGGTACTTCTGATCTTTTTTTTTTTTTCTGGGCAGAATATCAACTGTAGCTATTCCACTTCACTGATAATGAAGCGTGGAAGAAGACAGGATTTTTACAAATAAATTGAAGGTGTGAGGATCCTTTTAAGTAAAAAAGCTTTAGGTAAACACCCTGTCAAAAGTAAAGGGTTAGGAAATATTAACCCTGGGCTTTGATTTATGATGTTAGGATTTTGAAAATAAATATTTACAGACAACAAATGGATTGTTTCATACCAGAGAGGAGTAAGAGGCTCTGTCCTTTACCTGTAGAACTTACAAACAGTGCTGGGACCTCTGTGTTTCTTTCTCTCTCTCTTGTTCGTCAAGCCCCAAGTCTTTGTGATTTGGGTTCAGTGTCGTTTGTGCTTTATTATAAATAATGCCCAAAGTATTACTCAAATCCACTTTTCAAAAACATACTTTTTACTTAAGTGTTCAATCTTATATTTTCATTCTTATTAAGACTTGGAAACAACAGTTTTGAAAGGAAAGCATCTCCAGTTAAAAGTGAAAAGAGTCATTGGGGAAAATATACCTTAGTTTTCAGAAATTCACTATAGACACGAGTCTTTGAAAGTTTGTTTTAAGCTGTTCAGGGAGATATGCCTGGTGGACGTATCGGCGTCAGGTTGTGTGTTTGACTTAAAAAGTAATAGAATCTTGCCCGCTTGGATAATAGTCTTTCATGTCAAATTTCTTGTACTGTGTTCTCCCTCTTGGAAAAAGTGTAAAGTTTGGTTGGTATGGTGAAATTAGTTATGATTTTACTCGATTTAAAAATCTTTAAACGTTTACTTTTTACATATGGATTTTTTGTGAAGTTTCGAACTGAGTTAGGGTGACAGCACAGAAGAGCAGCTTTGTGGCAGCTTTTGGGGACTCTGGCTCCTCCAGCTTCATGCCCCTTAATGTTTGGCTCCCAGACCAGAAAAGCAGCATCACAGGAGAAGTGATGGAGAAGGGAACTCCGGTGGGGGTGGTTTACCCACATGGTGCCTGAGCCGTCTTCCTCTTTGTCCCTCTGTCCCTTCCAGCTCTCTGTGTTTTTTCCTCTGTGTTCTGGACCATTTTGTATTTTCCTGATTGGTAACCCTGTTCTCAGCTGTGACCATCTTTTAGTTTGTCCATTGAAATTTAACTACTTATTATACATACGTGTTACATAATAATTGTATGATTTTAATTAAATGATCATATGGCAAATATATTAAAATCATTTAATTAAATTATGTACACGTATTTTTTCCAGAAAGTCTATTTTTGTGCTCTAATGTCATGTCTTTAAGATTTATTTTGAATTCTTTTGTGTCTTCACTCTTTTTCCTCAAAGGGCATGTTCTGCTCTGCAGGATCCATTTGGTCTTCCTTTTTCGGGTTACGTGCCCCCTTAAGTGTATTCTGATTTTGTTTTGCTTGCTTGCTCGTGTTACGTCCCCTCGACATTCAGGTTGTTTTGGACTCTCCATCCTTGTCAGCAGTGTCTGTCCTTGTGGGTCAGTGGTGAATGAGCTGACCAATCACACTGCCAGTTCTGGGAGAGAGGGACTCTCCACCAGCAGGGGAGGAAAGGGGACAGTTAAGCCCACCATGCATTTCCTGCCCTTAGCTCCCCCTCAGCCGAGGCTGTTATGATCCAACGAGCCCTCATAAGACCAGAGGTAGCAAGCAAGCAAATTCAGCCCCGCACTGCATCCCGTGTCCGCTCTGAGAACCATAGGGACTCTGACCTGCCTGAGTCCTGGAGAAATGTATGGAACAGGGTCCTTCAGGCCTCCCAGGACAAACCCTCCCCCAGATCCTCTGCTGTAGCTCCTCCCTGAAGTACCTAGATAATAGTGTCTGATACACACTCCTGAGCTGTTTTACAGACCCCCACTAAACAGAAGAAATTAACTACTCGATGACCATGAGCACGTAGCCCCCAGACCTACTGGAGCCTGAGGATTGGTAACGTTAAGCCCTGTGACACTGCCCTGTTACCACCATCAACCAACCAGAGGACTGCACAAAATGATCACACACCCTGGGACTCGCTCCCTCACCTGGCCTTTAAAAAGGCTTCCCTGAAACCCATCGGGGAGTTCAGGCTTTTTGAGCATTAGCTTCCCTGGACTCCTTGTCTGGTGCTGTACAAGAAACGCTGCACTTTCCTTCACCACACCCGGGGTCAGCAGATTGGCTTTACTGCACGTGGGTCAGTGTACCCAAGTTTTGGTTTCATAACAGGAAGACAAGGCCTCAAACCACCTCTTGTACATCAACTGTTAAGCATCAAGATAACAATTCCTTATTAGAGCAATGTGAATCAAAACTACAATGAGGTGTCACCTCATTCCAGTCAGAGTGGCCATTGTCAAAAAGTCTCGAAATAACAAATGCTGGAGAGGGTGTGGAGAAAAAGAAACCCTTGTAAAAAATCCCATTCTGTTCAGGGGCTCTATTTTTTGCAGTTGGATAGATAGCCACGAATATGATGGCTCTGTCCTTATTCCAATTCTATTGTTTGCCTATTGACTATCTTTATGATCTCTTTGCCATCCAAAGCATTTAAGGTTTATGTAGTCAATGAAATCTATCTGTGCCAGTTATTAAACATTTTGTTTTTAAGCTCCAAAGTCATTCCAAATGCCAGAGCTGAGACTCTGTAAATTACTTTTCTCCTTGCAGCTAGCTTCATGTAGGGTCTGTGACCCAGGCTCGTAGGCCCCCTGAGCTCCTAAGCTTTATAACCCCAAACTTTTCTCTCTGTTCTCCCAGCCTTGGAGTAGCAGTGTGTGTGTGTGTGTGTGTGTGTGTGTGTGTGTGTGTTCGTGCTGCTTCTGCAGTTACTATCTCTGGGTAATCTCAGCGTCGTCTTCTTGTCACTAAGCTCTCCAACAATGTGTACCAAATTTTTATACTAAATTCCCTCTGCTGAAACACTTAGTGCATTTCTTGCTTTCCTAAATTATACACAATTTCATAAAACTTACACACAATTTCATTATCCTGACTTATACACAATTTCATAAAAACTTCTAGACCTTGATTTTAAAATATATTCCCTAAACAATAGTTTGTACATATCTTATATTTTCTGTTGATACTTAATATTCTGTACATAGAAATCTTTAATATATTTGAAATTTAGTTTTGGATTCTTGTATAAGAGAAAGATTAAATTTTAATTTTATTCCAAATGAATACTCAGCATAGCAGCAGCTTATTAACTAATTCATTGTTTTCCCACTAAGTTATAATCTAAAATTATCATGTTAATTATCATATACACTAAGATATATTTCTAGAACCCAATCAATTTTAGATTACCTCTACTCATTCCATATTGCAATATTATGGTAGATTTATAGCTTGATACATTTAAAATTTTCCTGTTTCTATTTCTAGACACTTGTGTCTAGAAATTTTAAAAAGTTATTGATCTTTTTAATGTTTATCTAGTATTCAGCTTCTAAAATTAAATTCTTATTAATTCTAGAATATTTTTTCTAGAATCTCTTTAGTTGATGGACTTATGATATATAAAGTTTAATTTGTATGAAAATAACACATGTTAACATTGTTAAAACAAACATTTTTTTGAAATTTATCTAATATTAATTTGGATTTATAAACTTTTTTTATTGGTAATTTTCTAGTATGTCTTTTTTATTCATTTACTTCAAACTTTCTCTATCCTTTATAATCTGCATGTGGCTGGATTTTTAGCTTTTTTCTTAATATTGTCTGACAATATGTCTCTTTTAATTAAAATTTCAGTTCATTTAAATATACCCAATTATTCATAATATGGATTTTTCCTGCATATTTTATAGAGATTTTTATTTAACCTGATTTTTTGTTGTTATTTCTTTCTTCTTCATCCCTCCCTTCGCTCTTTCTCTCCTTTCTTTCTTTCTTTTGACTTAGGCTCTATTGCATTGGGAATTATAATCTCTATTTCAATGATTTTAGTTCATATTCTGGGAATTTAAAGTCTAAATATAGTCAATATCCTTATGCTTCCCTTCAACCAGGGTTTGGTAAACTTTTTTTTGTAAGGAATCAGACAGTAAATATTTTAACCTTCGGGGTTTTCTGCAAATACAACTCTGTCATTGTAACATAAAACAGCTATAGACAATACATGAATAGATGTAGCAGTGTTCCAAGAAAACTTTGTAAAAATTGATGCTGAGTTGTCACCAAGGGTCCAGAGTGGGTGGATGGGGCTCCTCCAATGCCAAGGGCTCAAAGGGTGGAATATTAAGCCATAGACTGTTGTGAGTTGAACTTTGTCCCACAAAAAGGTATGATGAAGTCCTAACTCCTGGTATCTGTGAATATGGCTTTATTTGGAAATAGTCTTTGCAGATGTAATCAAGTTAAGATGAAGTCATACTGGACTTCATCCTGGGGCTGGTGCCAGACTGCAGTCAGGCAGAGCTGGTTCCTGAATGTATACATATAACCAAATCACTTCGCTGTACACCTGAAACTAACACAAGAATCTAATGACTGTTGTCCCTGTAAGCAGGCCAAGAAGACACAAGCAGGTCCACAGAGGAAAGATGACTACATGAAGACAGAGGCAGAAATTGGACTGATGCAGCTACAAACCAAGGAACACCAAGAATTGCTGGCAATTGTCAGAATCTAAGAAGAGACAAGAAAGAATACTTCCCTAGAAACTTCAGAGGAAATGGGGCCCTGCTAACTCCTTGATTTTGGATTTCTAGCCTCCAAAATGGAGAGAATACATTTCTATTTTCCAAAATAAAAGAAAATAGGAGGCAAATGAGTTTTCAGCCAAAGGATGTAGTTTGTCAACCTCTGTCATAAACATCAAGTATCTTAGAATGCTTCAGCTCTAGTTGCCCCATCTGTTTGTAGGTTACATTCAAATGTTGATAGGCAATCTAGCTATATCCTTTTAAAAAAATTCTACAAAGTAGATATTATTTTATTGTTTTTTATTATTATTATTTACTGTTTTATATTAATATGTATTTACTGTTTTATATTAATATGTATTTAGATTTATCCATATGTTTATCATTTTTCTTTACCCACTTTTTTTCTTTCTCTGATCTCTTTGTAAAAAAAAATTTTTTTAATTGAAGTATAGATGATTTACAATGTTGTGTTAGTTTCAGATGTACAGCAAAGCGATTTGGTTATATGTATACATTTAGGAAACAGCTCTGCCTGACTGCAGTCTGGCATTAACCCCAGGATCTAGCTGCACATGCCAGTGGTGGGCAACAGCCCCAGAGTCTTCAGGACCATGACTCTGCCCACTAGTGAACCAGCAGTAGCCACAGGGATCCCCTAGGGTTCCACAACCAGCTACCTTGTGACCAGGCCCCACTAAACAGCAGCATCTGCACAAGGCAGGGCCTGGCAACCAACTGGGCTAGGGACAAACCAAGCTGACAAGACTGCCCACATAGCCCGCCACAATGGAAGGACACATGTAGCCCTCTTGGGGGAACCCCTAGAGCCCTAGAGCCTCGGGTGATGAGAGGGGAGTGCACTTCCAGGACAACAGGATGCCTCCTACAGACAGTCACTTCTCCAAAGGTCAGGAACACAACTAACCTACCACATACATAAAAGTACCAAAAAAAAAACCCCAAAAAACCCAACCCTCCAAAACTTAGACTAAATGAGGCAGCAGAGGAATATGTTACAGAAAAAGGAACCAGATAAAACCTGAGAAACAAACTAAGTGATGTGGAGATACTCCAGCCATCTAACTGTGAAAGAGGTCAGAGCAAATTTTGTAAAGATGTTCAAAGGTGGAGGATGGATACACAGAGCAAAAGTTAGATGTTTTAAATAAAGAGTTAGAAAATATAAAGAACAAACAAATAGAAATGAAGAATGTAATAACCAAAAAGAAAAATACACTAGAAGGAATCAATAGTAGACAAATTGAGGCAGAAGAACAGATCAGTGAGCTGGAAGACAGAGTAGTGGAAATCACTCCTGCTAAACAGAAAAAATAAATAAAAAGAAATGAGGACAGTTTAAGAGACCTCTGGGACAACATCTATGGCACTAATATTTGCATTATAGGGGTCCCAGAAGGAGAAAAGAAAGAGAAAGGGCCCTGAGAAAATATTTGCAGAGTTAATAGCTGAAAACTCCCAAAACCTGGGAAAGAAAACCATCACACAAGTCCAGGAAAGGCAGAGTCCCATACAGGATTAGCCCAAAGAAGAACACACCAAGATACATTGTAATCAAAATGACAAAATTTAAATAAGAGAGAATACTAAAAGCAGCTAGTGAAGAGCAAAAAATAATGTACAAAGGAACTCCCATAAGGCTATCAGGTATTTTCTGGAACTACCATAAGGCTATCAACTATTTTTTCAGCAGAAACTCTGTAGGCCAGAAGGGAGTGGCATGATATATTTAAAGTGATGAAAGAGAAAAAACTACAACCAAGAATACTCTACCCAGCAAGGCTCTTGTTCAGATTTAATGGAGAAATCAAAAGCTTTAGAGACAAACAAAAGCTAAAAGAATTCAGCACCACCAACCAGCTTTACAACAAGTGCTAAAGGAATATCTCTGGACAAAAAAGAAAAGGCCACAACTAGAAATTTTAAAATTATGAAATGGAAAAGCTCACCAGTAAAGGCAAACACACAATAAAGGTAGGAAATCATCCATACACAAAACTAGTAGAGAGGATAAAAGATGAAAGTAGTAAAATCATCTGTATCTACAATAATCAGTTAAGGGATACACAAAACAATAAGACGTAAAATATGATATCATGAGGGGAAGAGAGTACAAATGCAGGATATCTAAAATGCATTTAAAATTAAGAGATCAGGGTAATTCCCTGGCAGTCCAGTGCTTAGGACTCTGCGCTTTCATTGCTGAGGGCCCAGGTTCAATCCCTGGTCAGGAAAATAAGATCCCACACACCATGTGGCACAGCCATAAATAAATAAATAAATAAATAAATAAATAAATAAAATTAAGAATTAATAGATCAACCTCTTAAAATAATTGTGTATATGTATAGACTGCTATACAAAAAAACTCATAGTCAACTGAAACCAAAAATCTATATTAGGTATATACACAAAAAGAAAAAGGAATCCAAACATAACACTACAGATAGTCATCAAGTCACAAAAGAAGAGAGCAAAAGAAGAAAAGGAAAAAAAAAAGACCTACAAAAACGAATCCAAAACAATTAACAAAATGGCAATAATAACAGACATGTGGATAATTACCTTAAACGTAAATGGACTAAATTCTCCAAGCAAAAGACACAGACCAGTTGAATGAATTAAAAAACAAGACTTGTATATATGCTGCCTACAAGAGACCCACTTCAGATCTAGAGACACATACAGACTGATGTGAGAGGATGGAAAAAGATATTCCATGCAAATGGAAATCAAAAGAAAACCGGAGTAGCAATACTCATATCAGAAAAAATAGACTTTAAAATAAAGACTGTTACAAGAGACAAAGAAGGAAGCTACATAATGATCACGGGATCAATCCAAGAAGATACAACAATTGTAAATATATAGGCACCCAACATAGGAACACCTCAATACATAAGGCAAATGCTAACATCCATAGAAGGAGAAATCAACAGTAACACAATTATAGTGGGGGACTTTAACACCCCACTTACGTCAATGGGCAGATCATCCATTCAGAAAATAAATAAGGAAACACAGGTCTTAAGTGACACATTAGACCAAATGGATTTAATTAACATATATAGAGAGCATTCCATCTGAAAACAGCAGAATACACATTCTTTTCAAGTGCACATGGAACATTCTCCAGGATAGATCATATGCTGGGCCACAAAGTGAGCCTCAGTAAATTCAAGAAAACTGAAATAATATCAAGCATCTTTTCTGACTGTAACACTATGAGACTAAAAATGAAGTATAAGACAAAAACTGCAAAAAACACAAACATGTGGAGGCTAAACAGTATGCTACTAAGCAACCAATGGATCTCTGAAATAATCAAAGAGGAAATCAAAAAATGCCTAGCAATAAATGAAAATGAAAACAGGACAATCCAAAACCTACAGGATGCAGCAAAAGCAGTTCTAAGAAGGAATTTTATAGCCATACAATCTTACCTCAGGAAACAAGAAAAATCTCAAACAACCTAGCCTTACACCTAAAGCAACTAGAGAAAGAAGAATAAATGAAACCCAAAGTTAATAGAAGAAAAGAAATCATAAAGACCAGAGCAGAAATAAATGAAACAGAGACAAAGAAAAGATCAATGAAACTAAAAGGAACTTGTTTTTTTTAAAAGATAAAAGAAGAAAATAAAAAGAATGAAATAATGCAATTTGTAGTAACATGGATGGACCTAGAGATTATCAGACTAAGTGAAGTAAGTCAGGAAGAGAAAGACAAATACCATATGACATTGCTTATATGTGGAATCTAAAATATGACACAAATGAACTTATTTACAAAACAGACAGAGACTCACAGACATAGAAAATAACTTTATGGTTACCAAAGGGGAAAGGATGGGGGTGTAAATTAGAAGTTTGGGTTAGCAGGTACAAACTACTATATATAAAATAAACAGCAAGGACCTGCAGTATAGTACAGAGAACTATCTTCAATATCTTGTAATAACCTATAATGGAAAAGAATCTGAAAAAGCCTATATATATATGTGTGTATATATATATAATATATATATGTGTATATATATATATATCAAATATATATATATATCTGAATCACTTTGCTGTAAACCTGCAACATTGTAAATCAAATATACTTGAATAAAAATTTTTTAAAAAGATGTTCTATTTTCCCACCCATTTGTTCTATCTCTCCCTGCTCCCAACTCTTATTATATGAGACCTTTACAACATCTTAACTTTCCTCCTCTCTTGTCTGTCTACCTCACTCCCAACTACATGAGACATCTAGAAAATTTTTACTTTCCTGTGTCCTTTCCACTGTATGAATTCTTAGGTTTTGCTGAACTAATTTAGTATTTTAGTTCTACATCATAATTAAAATTTCCATTGAATTTCCTTTTCAGAAATGACTTTTTTAACATGACATATTTAAAAGCATTTTTAGGCTTCCCTGGTGGCACATTGGTTAAGAAGTGTGCCTGCCAACACAAGGGACACGGGTTCGAGCCCTGGTCTGGGAAGATCCCACATGCCATGGAGTAACTAAGCCGGTGCGCCACAACTACTGAGTCTATGCTCTAGAGCCCGCAAGCCACAACTACTGAGCCCCTGTGCCACAACTACTGAGCCCCTGTGCTACAATTACTGAAGCCCGTGTGCCTAGAGCCCATGCTCCACAACAAGGGAAGTCACCGCAATGAGAAGCCTGCACACCGCAATGAAGAGTAGCCCCTGCTCGCCGCAACTAGAGAAAGCCCACATGCAGCAACAAAGATCCAACACAGCCAAAAATAATAAATTAAAAAAAAAAAGTGCTGTTCAAATTTTAATAAATAAATAAATAAAAATAAAAGCATTTTTTCAGAAGGTCTAAGAGATAAAGCCATTCAGACTTATCCATGTTCTCCGTTATTTCTTTCTCCTTCAGGGACACCCGTTTTGAGGGCTCTGTTTTGCTCCATTTTTTAGTTTGAATAAAGCCCTTTCTAGAGTATTTCTCTCAGTTGGGGTATGTGATATGCTCTCTAAATTTTTGCATATATATAAGTATCTTTCTGGCTTGCTGAAGAATAATTTTTGGCTGGGTATAGGATTCTTGGATTGCAATACTTTTCTCCCATTAGTCTCCCATAGTTTATCTGGGAAAAATAAGTCTCAGTTTATCATTAGATTTTCATCAGCAAGATTGGTGACAGGAAAGGTGTGGACTCTCAGAGTCTAGATTTATTCCACTGCGTTCTTCTACTACCAGTGTTATATATATGAGAAGTCCAATATTAACATGAGTCTTCTTTTATCTAAATAACTTGCTATTTTATTTAAAGGTTTGATTTTTTTCCCTTTGTCCTAAGAGCTTGAAAATTATACCAGAGAATGCCTAGACGTCTCTTTTCCCACTAATCCTGCCTGAACTCATGAAGTCATTTAAAGCTCCAGGTTCAAGATTTCTTCACTTTAGGTAATTCTTTTCCTAGTACATGTTTAAGCAAATGTTTATGTGCCATGTGTTGTTTTTTCTCTTACTGGAAATGACTGTGATTTTTATGTTACTTATCCTGGCTCTATCATCCAACTCTTATTTTTTCCTTCATTCTACTTGGGGTACTCTGGACAATGCCTCCCCTCAAAGATGTCCACCTCTTAATCCCTGGAACCTGTGGATATGTTACCTTGCAGATATAATTAAGGATCTCAACATCAGGAGATTATCCTGGATGTTCCTGGT
Source organism: Monodon monoceros (assembly GCF_005190385.1). Classification (NCBI taxonomy): domain Eukaryota; kingdom Metazoa; phylum Chordata; class Mammalia; order Artiodactyla; family Monodontidae; genus Monodon; species Monodon monoceros. The sequence goes on along the minus strand of NW_021703771.1, from coordinate 6,113,867 downwards.
GGGCCAAGGTAACCACAAGGGTCCTTTCATAGGGCTTTTCCTTTTTACATGGAAGCAGGATGTCAGAGCGGAGAGAGGATGCTCGGCCACTGACTTTGAAGACAGAGCAAGGGACCGTAAGCCAAGGAATGCACGTGACTCTAGAATCTGGAAAAGGAAGGAAACCCACCCCCCAGAGCCTCCTGAATAAAAGCAGCACCAAAGACCTAGTGTAGGCTTGTGGTGTCTGGAACCGCAAGATAATGAATCTGTGTTGTTTTAAGCCACTGGGTAAGTGGTAATTTGTTAGAGCAGCAATAGGAAATCAATACACCATCTTCTTATATTTTAACCTGTGGCTTGAGATATTTCTTGCATTGATTGTCCATGCCTGTAATTCAAGTATCACAACTATTAGCCTCTCTTTCTTTTCTACGAAAATATTTAGTTGAAAAACATGTGGTTTTTCGGTAACTCCAGAAACTATTCCTTGCACTCTCGAGTATCCTTACGTGTGCCTATTATTGTTTTATTCATTTTGTCATGTGCCTCCTTTGCTGTTGAGCATTCTGTCCTGACTGATATATTTCTCCTTCTGGTTGCTGGGCCCTGTGTGATGTTATTTTTCTTTGCCAGCTCTCTGGGAATTCCTCCGGTGGTGGGGCATACATCTGTCTCCACCTGGTCCAACTGTGCAGAAGCAGACAGGCTGCCAGTCTCTTAACCAAGACACCTGGAGGAAGCCTCCCTGCTTTCTGGTCTCTTTCTTCCCTCCCAGGCTCCAGGCCAAGGAGCTCCCGACCATTATTCCAGCTTCTTCTTGGTATCCTCAGGGACAGGAAGTCTCCACAGGCCCACTCCTTTCCACCTGAGATTCCTAACAGCCTGGCTGTGATCCTCAGCCTGGGCTTCCCGGTGCTGGTCTCCAGGTGCTGACCCAGTCCCAGGGGGTTAACCTCACCTTATGTCTTTCACGGAGCCCACGGCTTTACTTGGATTTGGTTTCCTGTCAGCACCAACAGCGATTTGGCTCAAATGGGGCAGAATGATTGAAATTGATGCTGGAAAAGAAGGTCGTTATCTTCCTGGAATCCCAGGGTCCTGGATATTTTTTAATCCTTTGGAATATTCTTCATATGCCCCATTTTTCCATTAAATTTAACATATAGCAGCACTAATTTTAAGTTTTTTAATGGTGTCATCTCTATTCAAAAATTTATCTTCGTATCTAGTGTTCTGGAGTATGTACTTCACCTGACTCCTCTAAAAAGGTTAATATATTTGCATATCTGGGAATGTCATTTTGGTGACTTTCCACACAAGCAACACCTTGATTCATTCTTTTTGACTCTTTATAAGCGAGATTTCTTCAGATGTAACTCTTTTGTCCTGGCCTGGGTTCATTCAGAGGGGAAAAATATTTCTCTGAATTTTTATTTTCTATCCCTTTAGTATAACACTTTTCAAACTGCATGTTTGCAAAATTACTATTATTTTTTTACAGTTTTTTTTCTTTTTCTTTTGGCTGCACTGTGTGGCATGTGGGATCTTAGTTCCCCGACCAGGGATCGAACCTGTGCCCCCTGCAGTGGAAGCGTGGATTCTTAACTGCTGGACTGCCAGGGAAGTCCCTGCAAAATTATTTTTACATGTAGCCAATTATTTTTTAAAACCTGAGGCACGGTGATGCCTATTTCTAAGCTTAATTACTATTTTACTTATGTTTGGAACTTCTTCTTAATTTACATGTTTTAAATACCAATGTCCACATGCATTCATCCTGTGTTCTTCTTTGGAAAATGCTGTCATTTGTAGGTTAGATCTATTATCCCTGATTTTCATCTTTTTGCAGATGTTTTAATATTAACATTTATACCTTTGGTGGCCAGGATATAGTTGTCACTTTCATTGTCTACCTTGCTGATTCAGCATTTTGTCATGAGGTCTGCTTTGCTATGATTTTAGGTAAAATTAACAAGTATGAACTACCTACCGTGTGCTAGGAATAGATGCAGTGACATTATTTTATGGCAGACATTTAGCATGCTGTGATATGTAACTCCAGGGGCACCGTTTACATTATATTCCCCAGGGTTGTAAATGGGATGTTTCTGACTAGCCTAGAATGTACCATTAACCTCATTTTACATATGAAGAAACTTTTGCTCAGAGAGGGTGAGTGATTTTCTCATGATCACATAGTGAGTAAATAACCAAAGCAGTTTTAATCTCAGATCCTCAGACTCCAAATCTCACACTCTCTCCACTCCATCACACAGCAGCTTCCCTTAATAATGAGCTCTTGTCTGCTTCCAACAGTGATTTTATTTGGTCTATTGCAGATTTCATTTTGTTTTGTATTTTATTCTGGACTGTCCTTCTTTAATAGATGTCCTGTCCTTTTTTATCTCTTTGAGAATAGATTTTATCTCTTTTTTAAAATCTTCTTGCAGCAAATCTAATTTGGGGTTATGTTTATCTCGGAGCTCTCACAGTTTTGTTCCATTTTAGTGCTACAAAATTTTTCAGTGATCCCAGATTAGTTTTCTTCTGTTTACTCACCCTATCTTGAATTTAACCTGTGGGGCTTTGTGTTTCTGCTGAAAATGATCTATGTGTGAACTATTTCATAAACAAACAAACAGAAACCTCATGAAATAGAGTCTGGAGACCAGCAGGGGGCGCTCTCACACCCTGTGAAGATGGCAGAGCCCAAAAGGAAGGAGAAAGACTCCTCTTCTTTCCTGGCAAGGACTCAGCCAGTGAAAAGCCGTGGACTCTTTGTTTATTCCAGCCCTCCCACCTTCCTTTCCCTCTATAAAGGTCTTCTTTTTCCCTTGCCATGAGGGGACTTGCAAGTAGCTCACCATGGTTGCAGACCCTGAATTGCAATTCTTGCTGATCCCAAATAAACCCATCTTTGCTGGAGAAATATCTGTCAGTTTATTTGTTTTATATATATATATATATACATATACATACGAATTGAGGTGTAGCTATCTATGGTTTTTGCTTGTTTGCTTGCTTATTTGCCTTTGAGAAATACACACCGGCATAACATGACAAATCTGTGAGCTTATATTAACAGTCCAATGTGTTTGAAAGGGATATCTCCTCCTTGAAGAAACAATACTGTATTCTTTTTGTTGCCTATCCCTCAAATCGCCCAACTTCTCGTAAGGTACGGCCAGTTTCCCACATCACAATTAGCATCCTGTGATTTCCAACAAGTTCTTTCTATTTTTATTGTTATTACTTTAATTCTACATTCTAAAACTCCTCTTCAAAATACGGGGATTAACTTATTTTGGAAACTAGATTCTCTCAGTAGATGTTCTCAAGTTACCATGAATAGAAACTGCTCAGAACCTGCAAAATATCCACTTACCTGACATCTCTTCAAAGCAGATATGGGTTTATTTTATTAGATTTCCTGCTTGTCGGATAACACTTGAGGAATATTCCATTTTTTCATTAAAACTATGCTGTTTTGAAGTGTTTAGCTTGGAGCTAAAAAGAAACTAAATTAATCAGGGTTGCATGTTCCTGTCCAGTGACTTATGTGAAATGAGATTAATGACCTGGTCTTCGTTCTTGCTATGTAAATAAACTCCACATGTGAAAATTCACTTTGGTGAATATATAAAGAAAAGAAAATATTTATCTACTGTTCCCAATCATGGTTGGTTTATAACGTAGCTTAGGCCCCAGTTTCTGCTGTCAAACCATTCTGATAAAAATAGTTCTGAATAGTTCAAAATGACATCTTTGCTGTTTGCATTTATAATCTCTTAGGTATACTTCAACGATGAATAAAGGGATCAAACCTTCAGAGTGAGCAATTTTCAACAAAGTAATTCAAACGTTATCAAGCCCTTTTCAGTTATGTTTGTACTTATAAACAACATTCCAAAAATTCATTTAAATAAGTTTTTAACCAAGATCCAATTTTGGTATTTAGATTCCTCTCTCCTTCCTTCCAGAAAGATTATATAAGCAGTGAAATACAGGTTCACCAAATCTACTAAGCTCCACTACCTGCTAAGAACAAAAAGCAGATCACCTAGTTGGGCAGGCATGACAGGCATGTGATGTGATGAAAAGCAAGGGAAAAATAGCAAGAAAGGTCTGAAGAGCTGAGTAATGAAGAGTGACAAACCTCTGAATGGGAAGGAAGTGATTGTTCATTAATAACAATGTCTAGAGAGGCTCTCCTGTCTCAACCCCAGGGGAGCTTGCCTTGCGAGTCACTGCATTAGGCCCAAGCTAATGGCCCCATTGAAATTGATGTGCACAATATCACAGACATCAAGTGTCAACAAGTTATTAAGAAACCTCTGGCACTTAAGTACACTGAAGAGGGCAACTTAGATGGGACGGCAAGACTACACAAAACTGAGGAATCCTTAAACACGGAATTAATGCGGAAGAAAGTCTGTTAGAGGAAGTTTGACCTTACAATTTATAAGGAGCTAAAAATTACCTTCCTCACAGGAGTGGGTTTTCCTATACAAAATTCCAGTATGTGCAGCTTCCTTAAATTATGCCCTTTCTTTAACAGTATTGGCCGTTGTTCATCACACTTTGGGGATGAATTGAAAAAGGGGAATGAAAATTTGTGAATAGGAAATGGAAGTGAAGCAAAGGGCAGAGGAAAAAAGATTTCTCGAACAAAGTCTTGGCAAAAGAAAGGAAACTGGAGGTCCTATTAGGACTGAGTTGAGATTTAACAGCACTGGTAGGTCATCATACTGGAGACAGCTAAGATACATACCTATGTGGTTTGGAGAGGACCCTTGAGAAATAACTCTCAAAATATCCCAAACATCTAAAAAGTTACCCCAGTCATCTGCGGCTTGTCCATTGCCCAGAGGTACCATACATGTGACCACTAGAACAAGCCCTCTCCACCCGCTAAAGATGTCAGTAAATGAATAAAAATCAGTGCCTGTAACAGAAATCACACAGGCCCTTTTAGCCCTTGACCACTTGCTTTTGCTTTCAAATCACTGTTTCCAGTTTCTGAGCTCATTAAGATTTGGTCAACCATTTTCAGTTTTTGCAACATCTTTATTTCTCTTGACCAGAGTTATAGCCTGAAATCTCCCCTCTTCCTGGTCAGTTGGAAGTCACTGCATTTCCGCATCTCTGCATCTTGGATACTGAGTCTGGGGACAGGAGAAGTGAATTCACAGCTGAGACATCTAATCAGAAAGGCGTTGCAGATTTGGATATAGCACTAGACACAGAAAAAATCTCTCTCAGGGTGCATCTTCTCTCAAATTTGGATTCCAACTTTTCTTAGCCAAAATTCTTTTAAAAAGATGAGAAACATATGAGTTGTAGGGTTTTCTCTGCCTCCCAAATGCCCAAAGCCCTATATTAAACTCTCAGGACCATGGAGTGATACTCTTGGGGGAAACCATTGCTCTTGTCCTCCAAGTCTGCATCATCAGTCTGGTCTATAAGAAGCTAGAAACAATACCTTTGCTGCCTTTGAAAAAAGCACTGATTCTTCCTGCCCTTGGATCACTCCTCTTAGCTGGGTTCTTCCGAGGGGGATTTCTTCCACTAACCTCCTGTGTAAAATTGATGGCAGGACTTCACTGGTGGCACAGCAGTTAAGAATCCACCTGCCAATGCAGGGGACATGGGCTCAATCCCTGGTCTGGGAAGGTCTCACATGCCACAGAGCAACTAAGCCCGTGCACCAAAACTACTGAGCCTGCACTCTAGAGGCTGTGAGCAACAATTACTGAGCCCGCGTGCCACAACTTCTGAGCCCACATGTCACAACTACTGAAGCCCGTGCGCCTGGACCCTGTGCTCTGCAACAAGAGAAGCCACCGCAATGAGAAGCCTGCGCACCACAACTAGAGAAAGCCTGCGCGCAGCAACAAAGACCCAATGCAGCCAGAAAGAAACAAAACAAAACAAAAACCTGGTGGCAGGAGAACCTCAGACTTTTCTTATAGACTCGATAGTTACTATAGAATTAGAAAACCCTGGGTGAGTTTGCTCTGCTCCACTTCTCCCACTTCATTCCTTACCATCGCTTTCTTTCCTTTCCTTGAAAACGTCATTCCTCCCTGGTCTTTGTACTTGCAAACCCTTTTGCTTGAAATGCTCTCTCTCCAGTTCTTCTCACATCTAGGTCCCTCCCATCAGGTAGGATTCAAAGAGGCTTCTCTAACCAGCCTATTGAAAGTAGCATCCCTTCACCCAGCAGGTGTTCTCTCTACCACTATACTGATTTATTGTCTTCAGAGCAGTTATCACAGTTATTAGGTGGGCTTGATTATTTTTTGTTTCTTCCCACTAAATTGTAAGCTTCATGAGAGTAGGGCCCCAGTCTATCCTGTTTACGGCTGCATTCCAGCACCTGTCACAATGCCTAGCACATAGTAAGTGCTCAGTGAATATTTTTGAATGAATAAATGAATAAGTGAACAAATGGAAACACCTTATACAGGGCAAGGCATTATGCCTCCGGGGACCCAAATGACTCTGACAGTCCAGCGACCCTTTGGTGAACACAAGTTTGAATCTTTGGTGCGATGCCTCCATATCATGCCCCATAAATGATAACTAGAAAGGGAAATCAGCAGCTGGCATGCTGATTGAAAGGCACCTGTAACGGTCCAGGTTTCTGCAGGAACCTGATAAGAATGGTTTAATAAAGGGACTCTTTACAAAGTAGGGGCAGAAGAGAAGGGAAGAAACAAGGGGTGGAGGTTTATCAGGCTTGGGGACTGATAAACCCGTGAAGCATTACCACCCTTAGACATGAAGACACAGAGGAAGATGCAGCCAGTGGGCAGTGACCTGGCAAGGAGGTTGGTTGTGGGACGGTTCCTTACCTTCTTCTACTGCCCTTGGGTCACCTGCTGGTACCTCTCCTGGTGAACCCAGGCTGGACCAGGACAGCAGGGGAGTCTGCGGAGGCGTAAAGCAAGGTGAGGTGGATCTGGAGGAAATAAGAAAGATCTAGCACAGCACCACTTACTCAAATTACCAGTGAAAGCCAGGAACTCTCAGATGACCAGTATCTGGCAAAAGCTAAAGAAGCAAAGTATCCTGATTAAAAGCCTGGGCACTGGAGCTGGACAACTGGGGCTGAATGCTGGTTCCTTCACATACTATTTGTGTAATTGGATGTGGCAATTGCCTTACAGGTAAAATGGGATCAGAGAGATTTGTCATGAGGATTAAATAACTTAAATAAGCTAATGTGTAAAATGTTCAGAAGAATGCCTGACATTCAGTAAGTGTTGGGTTTTATGATAAGCTTCCTCTTTATTTCAGTGTCCTGATATGATATAGACTCTAAGCTCTCAGAACTAGCCTAAAATGATATAAAATATTGGTTGGCTGGGTCAGTGACTACAGTTATAGGACTTTAAGCTGAACATATCCTAAGTCTTTGATTCTGAGGTCCTGGTTTGAGGTTTCTTTTTTCTTATTAATGTCCTTGCTGGCTGCAAGACCACCTGTAATTATCATTAATGGATTGGGCTCCATCTTTTTAGAATCGAAGCTCATTTCTTGTCGTTAACTTTCTAATGCCCTGCAAATTTTGCTTGAGGCCCAACAGAATGGACATCTGTCATGGGACAAATCCAAGCAAGTCCAGTGCCTTGAGGAGAGAATTTTTTTTTTTTTTTTTTTTTTTTTTTTTTTGCGGTACGCGGGCCTCTCACTGCTGTGGCCTCTCCCGTTGCGGAGCACAGGCTCCGGACGCGCAGGCTCAGTGGCCATGGCTCACGGGCTCAGCCGCTCCGCGGCATGTGGGATCTTCCCGGTCCGGGGAACGAACCTGCGTTCCCTGCATCGGCAGGCGGACTCTCAACCACTGCGCCACCAGGGCAGCCCTTGAGGAGAGAATTTTCAGGCTCTTCTAAGATTCTGATGAGGATGATGATGTCATCTAAGCTAATAGAACTCCCAGTAAACTCATTTCCATGGTCTCTTTTTCCATCCACAGCTGGAAGGAGCAGGGCCCTCTGGAGCATTCTTCCATATTCCCCACAGGAAGATGGAAGCTGTCTTTTCTTTGCCTCCTTTACTTAGGTATTTGCAAATGCTACTCATCAAGCATAGCACTAATCCACTAGCTTTCTAGCAGTCTAGGAGCCATTGTAGAATGTTATTCCAGAGATCAGTGATGCACACTGACCTGGGTTTTATCCAGTTTTTTCTCAATCATAAAAGCATATCAACTAAAAAAACATGCCAACAGGTTCTGATACGTGTGGGTGTGTATATACGTCCACACTGCAGCAGCTGCCTAAAATACCTTTTCACTTAACATCTCATCGAAAGAACAGAAAATCAGGATCCAACAGTAGATGGTAAATTAAATGTCAGTGGTGTAGAACTATTGTTAATTTGTGTAAAGTGTCTGTTTTGCTTTTTTATTTTTATTTTTTTTTTGCGGTACGCGGGCCTCTCACTGCTGTGGCCTCTCCCGTTGCAGAGCACAGGCTCCGGACGCGCAGGCTCAGCGGCCATGGCTCACAGGCCCAGCCGCTCCGCGGCATGTGGGATCTTCCCGGACGGGGGCACGAACCCGTGTCCCCTGCATCGGCAGGCGGACTCTCAACCACTGCGCCACCAGGGAAGCTCTGTTTTGCCTTTTTAGTTGTCATAAGTGTTTAGAGGGTTTTCCTGAATTCACTTCCAACATCAGTCTCCTGAACTCTAATGTCTTAAACTTCCCTATCCTCTAAGTTTGGCTTTTTCAGGAATCTATTCAGGGGCGAGAGTATTATACTTTCACTGGATAAACCCAAGAAACCACCCGGCATAAATTGATGGCAATAGGTAAAATGGTCAACAAATACTATAACCACCAAGGCCAAGAAACATGTGCTCACCTGGGTGAGGAAAGAGGCTTAAACAAGCCTTGAAGTCAGAGAATGAAAGGACGAACCCAGATAAATTAATGACCTACAAATGGAATTAATTCTATCAATATTTAAAACACCTGAACTTCCAAACTAGGACCAAATGTTGATTTAGTCAAGGTATCAAATATAAAGTGGGTAAATTGAGAAATTTTAGGAAACCAAAAAGTGTGAAATACAAATGAAACTTTGGTGTAAACATGCTCAGTATTTATTATATCTACAGAGCTGACAATGTGCGTGGCACTTTTTTTTTTTGACACACAAATACATTTCCTGCCCCCAACACAAAAGACCATAGCTCAATAAATACAAAAGTACCTGTTACTCCACTTGCAATTTGTGTATAATATATATTTTAAGATGTCAGCCTACAGTTTGACTCAATTTTTTTTGGTAAAATTCACAATTATGCAAACAGTAAGTACTTTTAATTCTGTATAATTACAGTGAAAAAACTACTTCCAGAAAAATACAAAATTCATTTTTATTATATAGGACACATTTTTTTACTTTAGATTGAAAATGTAAGACCATGGTTCCTTAATAAAAATAACAGGTTCCAATTTGAAAAGTTATTCTGTTGTCTAAAGGTAAGAGTTTCCCATTTAATGAGCTGTGTGACAGTCAAGTTTTAATACTTTTCCGAAAGCTTCGAAAAGCTACTCTCCTATAATCTAAGACAAAGTCTTATTTTGGTATATTCTGAACAAAAAAGGGGATAGAGATTAAAAGCTTAGTATCACATCGTTTTCTCTATACCCAAGTTTTACCACTTGCCGAGCAGCTGCTGTCTGATTTTGACAACAATTTAGAGAAAACTACATTTTTCCTTATGTCTCTTTTCATCATAAGGCTCTTATCTGCTTTTCTGAGTTATTAGCATTTTTCATTTTCCATTGGGGTTTTATTTTCTATTGTGTATTAGTACATGCACACACATCCACCCTTTCCTCTAGAATAGACTCATTTGCCGGCTGGTAGCTTCAGCTGGGCTTTAGAGTGGTGACTTAGGACAGAGTTTATTGTGATCTAATTACTCAGCTGCAGAGGAAAGTGTAAATTTGGGTAGTCTTGCTTGGCCTTACTATACTTTGCCTATAAAGAAAGAATTCATTAATTTTCCTCTTTGAACACAGGGTCTGGTCATTTCCAGCAGGGGCAATTCTTTTTAATGTGTGTAGTTTGCTAAAAAAAGGCAAGTGTAGGCCAATTTGATGTATCTTTTATTCTAATTGCTAAACATGGGTGCATCCAAAGTGGTGAGCCTCTATAAAATTAGTCAGAAAGAGTCTGAGCCTAGAGGTGTTACTAGAGAGCGGGAAAAGCAAGCTGACATTTATATCACCTTTTGAGGGGTTAGGGGTTTAAGATTTGAGTTGGTGGTGCATGCCCGCATCATGCTGCCACCAAAACAAAGAAGCAAAAACAGAAGCACTGCCACCTATTTGGAGTTAGGAGTCAGCACAGAGAAAGAGAAGTGAGTGGCTTTGGGCGTAGAAAACCAATCTGTCTGGGCAACATTTTCCAAAGTGTGCTTGCTTTTGAGTTAATTGGAGTTCAGAGGGAAAGATGATTTCACATCAATATAATGACCTTGGGACCTGGGCAACTTGCTTGACTTCTCTAAGCCTCAATTTCCTGATCTCTAACTGAAGGTAATCATCACCTGTGGCACTGGATTGTTCTGAGAATCATGTAAGACCATTTAAGAGCTCAGCATGGGCCTCACACAGTGTTAGCTGGATCAATGGGAGGAATTTCAGGACCCTTTGTATTCCCATGTGTACTGTGATCTTTCAGTAGAGTGGTGTAAAATTTTCAACCTTTCTTGACTGCAGTTGACAACAGCTTCACTTCTCTTTCTTTTTTTTAACTTTTTATTTTATACTGGAGTATAGTTGATTAACAATGTTGTATTTGTTTCAGGTGAAGAGCAAAGTGATTCAGGTATACATATACATGTATCTATTCTTTTTCAAATTCTTTTCCCATTTAGGTTGTTACAGAATACTGGGCAGAGTTCCCTGTGCTCTACAGTAGATCCTTGTTGGTTATCCATTTTAAATACAGCAGTGGGTACATGTCAATCCCAAACTCCCAATCTATCCCTTCTCCCCACCCTTCCCCCCTGGTAACCATAAGTTTGTTTTCTGAGTCTCTAGCACCACTTATTTTTCATTATGTAGCCATGGGATTATCATTTTGAGGAAACATCTTTAGACGACATCTCAAGGGACAGTGTTTTATGTAATTTTGAGAGAGCAGCTAAGATGGCGGAGTAGAAAGACGCTGAGCTCACCTCCTGTCATGAACTCACCAAAATCACAACTATTTGCAGAAAACCATCAATGAAAAAAACTGGAACCTACCAGAAAAGGTCTTCTACAACTAAAGACATAAAAAAAGGAGCCAAAATGAGACAGGTAGGAGGAGCAGACTCACAATATAATCAAATCCCAAATCCCCCAGCGGGCAACCCACTAACTGGAGAATAATTATATTGCAAAGGTTCTCTGATAGGAGTGAGAATTCTGAGCCCCATATGAGGCTCCCCAGCCTGGGGGTCTGGCACTGGGAAGACAAGACCCCAGAACATCTGGCTTTGAAGGCCAGCAGAGCTTAACTGCAGGAGCCCTACAGGACTGGGGGAAATAGACTTCACTCTTAAAGGGCACATACAAAAATCTCATGCACACCAAGACCCAGGGCAAAAGCAGTAATTTGATAGGAGCCTGGACCAGACCTACTTGCTCGTCTTGGAGAGTCTCCTGGAGAAGTGGGGGCAGCTGTGGCTCACCCTTGGGACACAGACACTGGTGACAGCAAGATTTGGGAACATTCAAACACATGAACACTGCTGCTGGTGGCTGCCATCTTGGCTCATTAATGCCAAGACCTGGCCTCACCTAAAAGTCTGAAACTCCATGGCTGGGATGCCTCAGGCCAACAACTAACTGATGGGACACATTTCAGCCCATCAGCAGATAAGCCAACAACTAACTGATGGGACACATTTCAACCCATCAGCAGATAAGCTGCCTAAAGACTTCATGAGTCCACAGCCAACTCTAGACACATCCCTACACATGGACCTGCCCCCAGAGGGACAAGACCCAGCTTCATCCACCAGGGACAGAAACCAAAAGCCAGAAAACTATGATCCCACATCCTGTGGACAGAGTCCACCAACAGCCAACCAGACCTTACCCTGGGACTAGCTAGGTCCAGGTCCTAGAACTAGCAGGCAAATGTAAGGTTTGGGACACTGCAGACCTCATACCTAATTGTGTCAGGAATCGACTCCTCCCACCAATGATCTGAAATGAGCTCTGGGATCCCTGGTCCCTGAAGCCAGACTCCAGGAATGAGCTCTGCCTGAGAGGATCTGGCTTCGCCTGCCAGTGGGCAGGCAAGAACTCTGGAGTCTTTGGGACCCTGACTCCACCCACTAGTGAGCCAGCCCTAGCCCCAGGACCTCATAGGATTCTGCAACCAGCTGCCTTGTGATCAGGCCCCACTAAAAAGCAGCCAGCAGCATCTGCACAAGTTAGGGCCTGGCAACCAACCAGATTAGGGGCCAACCAAGCCTACCAAACCCTCTACATAGTCATCCCACCAAAATAGAAGGACCCACACAGCCCTCTTAGGGGGAACTCCTAGAGAATATAGCTTGGGTGACGATGGGGTGGGGGGGGTACACTGCTGGGATGCATAGGGTGCCTCTTACAGAGAGCCACTTCTCCAAGCTCGAGAAATGTAACTAATCTACCACATATATAAAAATACAGGGCTTCCCCAGTGGCACAGTGGTTAAGAATCCACCTGTCAGTGCAGGGGACACAAGTTCGAGACCTGGTCCAGGAAGATCCCACATGTCATGGAGCAACTAAGTCTGTGCACCACAACTACTGAGCCTGCTCTCTAGAGCCCACGAGCCACAACTACTGAGGCTGCACACCACAACTACTGAAGCCCGCATGCCTAGAGCCCACGCTCCACAACAAGAGAAACCACCGCAGTGAGAAGCCCATGCACAGCAACCAAGAGGAGCCCCCATTCACCACAACTAGGGAAAGCCCATGTGCAGCAATGAAGACCCAATGCAGCCGAAATAAACAAATAAAAATAAATTGAAAAAAAATACAAATAGCAGCTTAGACAAAATGAGGCAACAGAGCAATATGTTTCAACAAAGGAACAAGATAAAACCCCAGAAGAAGAACTAAGTGATCTGGAGAGTGGCAATCTACCCAAGAAAGACTTCAGAGCAATGTTTGTAAAGATGATAAAAGAACTTGAGAGGAGAATGGATGCACAGAGTGAGAAGTTAGAAGTTTTTAGCAAAGAGTTAGAAAACATAAAGAACAAACAAACAGAAATGAATATAATAGCTGAAACAAAAAATACACTATAAGGAATCAAAGTAGTCTAAACAATACAGAAAAAAGGATCAGTGAGCTGGAAGACAGAGTAGTTCATACTGCCACTGAACACAAAAAAAGTAAAAAGAGTAAAAAGAAATGAAGACAATTTAAGAAACCTCTGGGACAACATCAAACACATGGATAATTGCATTATAAGGGTCCCAGAAGGAGAAGAGAGAGAGAAAAGGCCTGAGAAAATACTTAAACAGATAATAGCTGAAAATTTCTCAAATCTGGGAAAGGAAACAGTCACCCAAGTTCAAGAAGCACAGGGTCCCAAACAGGATTAACCTAAAGAGGACCACAACAAGACACATTATAATCAAAATGACAAATTAAAGATAAAGAGAGAACACTAGAAGCAGCAGGGAAAAGCAACAAATAACATACAAGGGAATCCCATAAGACTATCAACTTGTTTTTCAGCAGAAACTCTGTAGGCCAGAAGGGAGTGGCATGATATATTTAAAGTGAAGCAAAGGGAAAACCTGCAACCAAGAATACTCTAACCAGCAAGGCTTTCTTTCAGATTTGATAGAGAAATCAAAAGCTTTACAGACAAGCAAAAGCTTAAAGAATTGAGCACCACCAAACCAGCTTTACAACACAGGATAAAGGAACTGTTCTAGGCAAAAAAGAAAAGGCCACATTTAGATGAAATAGAGAAGACCACAACTAGAAACAAGAAAATTATGAAATGAAAAATCACCAGCAAAGGCAAACATACAGAAAGGTAGGAAATCATCGACACACAAAGATAAGAGGGAGGCTAAAAGACAAAAGTAGTAAAATCATCTGTACCCACAATAAGCAGTTAAGTGATATACAAAATAATTAGATGCAAAATATGATATCATAAACAGTAATCATGAGGGGAGGAGGGTACAGATGCAGGGTATTTAAAATGCACATGAAATTAAGAGATCAGCAACTTAAAACAGACATGTGTATATATAGAATGTTATACAAAAACCTCATGATAACCACAAACCAAAAAATCTAAAAGAGATAAACACACAAAAAAGAAAAAGAATCCAAACATAACACTACAGATATCCATCAAATCACAGAGAAGAGAACAAAAGAATAAGGGGGGAAAAGGACAAACAACAAATAACAAAATGGCAATAAGAGCACACACCTATAATTACCTTAAATGTAAATGGATTAAATGTACCAGCCAAAAGACACAGAGTGACTGAATGGATAAAAAAACAAGACCTGTATACACGTTGCCTACAAGAAACTCACTTCAGATCTAGAGACACATACAGACTGAAAGTGAGGGGATGGAAAAATGTATTCCATGCAAATGGAAATCAAAAGAAGCTGGAGTAACAATACATATATCAGATGAAATAGACTTTAAAATAAAGACTGTTACAAGGGACAAAGAAGGACACCACGTAATGATCAAGGGATCAATCCAAGAAGAAGATACAAAAATTGTAAATATATATGCACCCAGCATAGGAGTGTCTCGATATATAAGGCAAATATTAACCTATATAAAAGGAGAAATCAACAGTAACACAGTAATAGTGGGGGACTTTAACACCATGCTTACATCAAAGGACAGACAATCCAGACAGAAACTCAATAAGAAAACACAGGTCTTAAGTGACACATTAGACCAAGTGGACTTAACTGATATTTATAGAGCATTCCATCCAAAAGCAGCAGAATACACATTATTTTAAAGTGCACATGGAACATTCTCCAGGACTGACCACATGCTGGGCCACAAAGCGAGCCTTAGAAAATGTAAGAAAACTGAAATCATACTAAGAATCTTTAATGAAAATTATGCCATGAGAGTAGAAATTAACTACAAGAAATTAACTGTGAAAAACACAACTATGGGAGGAGCTTCAAGATGATGGAAGAGTAAGAAGTGGAGATCACCTTCCTCCCCACAGATACACCAGAAATACATCTACACGTGGAACAACTCCAACAGAACACCTACTGAACGCTGGCTGAAGACCTCAGACCTCCCAAAAGGCAAGAAACTCCCCACGTACCTGGGTAGGGCAAAAGAAAAAAGAATAAACAGAGACAAAAGGATAGGGCCGGGACCTGCACCAGTGGGAGGGAGCCGTGAAAGAGGAAAGGTTTCCACACACTAGGAGCCCCTTCACGGGTGGAGGCTGCGGGTGGCGGAGGGGGAAGCTTTGGAGCCACGGAAGAGAGCGCAGCCACAGGGGTGCGGAGGGCAAAGTGGAGAGATTCCCACACAGAGGATCGGTGCTGACCAGCACTCACCAGCCCCAGAGGCTTGTCTGCTCACCCACCGGGGTGGGCGGGGCTGGGAGCTGAGGCTTGGGCTTCGGTCGGAGCACAGGGAGAGGACTGGTGTTAGTGGCATGAACACAGCCTGCAGGGGGTTAGTGCACCATGGCTAGCTGGGAGAGAGTCTGGGGAAAAGTCTGGACCTGCTGAAGAGGCAAGAGACTTTTTCTTCCCTCTTTGTTTCCTGGTGCGTGAGGAGAAGGGATTAAGAGCGCCGCTTAAAGGAGCTCCAGAGATGGGCATGAGCCGCGGCTAAAAGCGCGGACCCCAGAGACGGGCATGAGACACTAAGGCTGCTGCTGCCACCAAGAAGCCTGTGTGCGAGCACAGGTCACTATCCACATCTCCCCTCCTGGGGGCCTGTGGAGCCCGCCACTGCCAGGGTCCTATGATCCAGGGACAACCTCCCCGGGAGGACGCACAGCGCGCCTCAGGCTGTTGCATTGTCATGCCGGCCTCTGCCACCGCAGGGTCACCCTGCACTCCACACCCTTCCCTCAACCAGCCTGAGTGAGCCAGAGCCCCCGAATCAGCTGCTCCTTTAACCCCGTCCTGTCTGGGTGAAGAACAGATGTCCTCAGGTGACCTACATGCAGAAGTGGGGCCAAATCAAAAGCTGAAACCCAGGAGCTGTGCGAACAAAGAAGAGAAAGGGAAATCTCTCCCAGCAGCCTCAGGAGCAGAGGATTAAATCTCCACAATCAACTTGATGTACCTGCATCTGTGGAATACCTGAATAGACAACGAATCATCCCAAATTGAGGAGGTGGACTTTGGGAGCAATGGTATATATATTTTTCTCCCTTTTTCTCTTTTTGTGAGTGTGTATGTGTATGCTTCTGTGTGTGATTTTTGTCTGTATAGCTTTGCTTTTACGATTTGTCCTAAGGTTTGGTCTGTCCATCTTTTTTTTTTTTTAAAGTATAGTTTTTAGTGCTTGTTATCATTGGTGAATTTGATTTTTGGTTTGGTTGCCTCTCTTCTTTCTTTCTTTTTATTACTTAAAAATATTTTTAATAATAATTTTTAATTTTAATAACTTTTATTTTTTCTTCTTTCTTCTTTCTTTCTTTCTTTCTTTCTTTCTTTCTTTCTTTCTTTCTTTC
>NW_021703771.1:6018698-6097147 GCF_005190385.1 Monodon monoceros | reverse complement strand
TTCTTTCTTTCTTTCTTTCTTTCTTTCTTTCTTTCTTTCTTTCTTTCTTTCTTTCTTTCTTTCTTTCTTTCTTTCTTTTCTCCCTTATATTCTGAGCTTTGTGGATGACAGGCTCTTGGTGCCTGAGCCAGGCATCAGGGATGTTCTTCTGAGGTGGGAGAGACAACTTTAGGACACTCGTCCACAAGAGACCTCCCAGCTCCACGTAATATCAAATGGTGAAAATCTCCCAGAGATCTCCATCTCAATGCCAAGACCCAGCTCCACTCAATGACCAGCAAGCTACAGTGCTATACACCCTAAGCCAGACAACTAGCAAGACAGGAACACACCCCACCCATTAGCAGAGAGGCTGCCTAAAATCATAATAAGGCCACACACACCCCAAAACACACCACCAGATGTGGACCTACCCACCAGAAAGACAAGATCCAGCCTCATTCACCAGAACACAGGCACAAGTCCCCTCCACCAGGAAGCCCACACAACCCACTGAACCAACATTAGTCACTGGGGGCAGACACCAACAACAACAGGAACTACGAACATGCAGCCTGCAAAAAGGAGACCCCAAACACAGTAAGTTAAGCAAAATGAGAAGCCAGAGAAACAGACAGCAGATGAAGGAGCAAGGTAAAAACCCACCAGACCTAATAAATGAAAAGGAAATAGGCAGTCTACCTGAAAAAGAATTCAGAATAATGACAGTAAAGAGGATCCATAATCTTGGAAATAGAATAAAAAAAGTGCAAGAAACATTTAACAAGGACCTAGAAGAACTAAAGAGCAAACAAACAATGATGAACAACAAAATAAACGAAATTAAAAGTTCTCTAGAAGGGATCAATAGCAGAATAACTGAGGCAGAAGAAAGGATAAGTGACCTGGAACATAAAATAGTAGAAATAACTACTGCAGAGAAGAATAAAGAAAAAAGAATGAAAAGAATTGAGGACAGTCTCAGAGACCTCTGGGAAAACATTAAATGCACCAAAATTCGAATGATAGAGGTCCCAGAAGAAGAAGAGAAAAAGAAAGGGACTGAGAAAATATTTGAAGAGATTATAGTTGAAAACTTCCCTAATATGGGGAAGGAAATAGTTAATCAAGTCCAAGAAGCACAGAGAGTCCCATACAGGATAAATCCAAGGAGAAACACAACAAGACACATATTAATCAAACTATCAAAAATTAAATACAAAGAAAAAATATTAAAAGCAGCAAGGGAAAAACAAGAAATAACATACAAGGGAATCCCCATAAGGTTAACAGCTGATCTTTCAGCAGAAACTCTTCAAGCCAGAAGGGAGTGACTGGACATACTTAAAGTGATGAAGGGGAAAAACCTACAACCAAGATTACTCTACCCAGCATGACCCTCATTCAGATTTGATGGAGAAATTAAAAATTTACAGAGAAGCAAAAGCTAAGAGAATTCAGCACCACCAAACCAGCTTTAAAAGAAATGCTAAAGGAACTTCTCTAGGCAGGAAACACAAGAGAAGGAAAAGACCTACAATAGTGAACCCAAAACAATTAAGAAAATGGGAATAGGAACATACATATTGATAATTACCTTAAATGTAAATGGATTAAATTCTCCAACCAAAAGACATAGACTGGCTGAAGGGATACAAAAACAAGACCTGGGTATATGCTGTCTAAAACAGACCCACTTCAGACCTAGACACACATACAGAATGAAAGTGAGGGGATGGAAAAAGATTTTCCATGCAAATGGGAATCAAAATAAAACTGGAGTAACAAGACTCATATGAGATAAATTAGACTTTTAAATAAAGAATGTTAGAAGAGTCAAGGAAGGACTCTACATAATGATCAAGGGATCAATCCAAGAAGAATATATAACAATTATAAATATATATGCACCCAACATCGGAGCACCACAATACATAAAACAAATGCTAACAGCTATAAAAGAGGAAATCGACAGTAACACAAAAATAGTGGGGGACTTTAACACCACACTTACACCAATAGACAGATATCCAGAGAGAAAATTAATAAAGAAACATAAGCTTTAAATGACTCAATAGACCAGATAGATTTAATTGCTATTTATAGGACATTCCATCCAGAAACAGCAGATTACACTTTCTTCTCACATGCACATGGAACATTCTCCAGGATAGATCACATCTTGGGTCACAAATCAAGTCTTGGTAAATTTAAGGAAATTGAAATCATATCAAGCATCTTTTCCAACCACAATGCTGAGATTAGAAATCAATTACAGGGAAAGAAATGTAAAAAACACAAACACATGGAGACTAAACAATATGGTCCTAAGTAATCAAGATATCACTGAGGCAATCATGGAGGAAATAAAAAATTACCTAGAGACAAATGATAATGAAAATATGACGACCCAAAACCTATGGGATGCAGCAAAATCAGTTCTAAGAGGGAAGTTTATAGCAATACAATCCTACCTTAAGAAATAAGAAACATCTCAAATAAACAACCTAAACTTACACCTAAAGCAATTAGAGAAAGAAGAACAAAAAAACCCCAAATTTAGCAGAAGGAAAGAAATCATAAAGATCAGATCAGAAGCAGCTCATGCAGCTCAATATCAAAACAACAAACAACCCCACATAAAAAATGGGCAGAAGACCTAAAAAGACATTTCTCCAAAGAAGATATACAGATTGCCAACAAACACATGAAAGAATGCTCAACATCATTAATCATTAGAGAAATGCAAATCAAAACTACAATGAGGGCTTCCCTGGTGGCGCAGTGATTGAGAGTCCGCCTGCCGAAGCAGGGGACATGGATTCGTGCCCGGTCTGGGAAGATAACACATGCCACGGAGCAGCTAGGCCCGTGAGCCATGGCTGCTGAGCCTGCGCGTCTGGAGTCTGTGCTCCGCAACGGGAGAGGTCACAACAGTGAGAGGCCCGCATACCACAACAAAACAAAACAAAACAAAACAAAAAAAACTACAATGAGATATCATCTAACACTGGTTAGAATGGCCATCATCAAAAAATCTATAAACAATAAATGCTGGAGAGGGTGTGGAGAAAAGGGAACCTTCCTGCACTCTTGGTGGGAATGTAAATTGATACAGCCACTATGGAGAACACTATGGAGGTTCCTTAAAAAACCACAAACAGAACTACCATATGACCCAGCAATCCCACTACTGGGCATATACCCTGAGAAAACCATAGTTCAAAAAGAGTCATATACCACAATGTTCACTGCAGCACTATTTACAATAGCCAGGACATGGAAGCAACCTAAATGTCCATTGACAGAAGAATGGATAAAGAAGATGTGGCACATATATACAATGGAATATTACTCAGCTATAAAAGAAACAAAATTGAGTTATTTGTAGTGAGGTGGATGGACCTAGAGTCTGTCATACAGAGTGAGTAAGTCTGAAAGAGAAAAACAAATACTGTATGCTAACACATATATATAGAATCTAAAAAAAAATTGGTCAGGAAGAACCTAGGGGCAAGATGGGAATAAAGACGCAGATCTACTAGAAAATGGATTTGAGGATATGCGGAGGGGGAAGGGTAAGCTGGGACAAAGTGAGAGACTGGCATAGACATATACACTACCAAATGTAAAATAGATAGCTAGTGGGAAGCAGCCATATAGCACAGGGAGATCATCTCGGTGCTTTGTGACCACCTAGAGGGGTGGGATAGGGAGGGTTGGAGGGAGGGAGATGCAAGAAGGAAGAGATATAGGGACATATGTATATGTATAACTGATTCACTTTGTTATAAAGCAGAAACTAACACACTATTGTAAAGCAAGTATACTCCAATAAAGATGTTTAAAAAAAAAGGAAAGAAATGAAAAAGAAATGAAGCAAAGAATAGCAAAGATCAATAAAATTAAAACCTGGTTCTTGGAGAAGATAAACAAAATTGGTAAACCATTAGCCAGACTCATCACGAAAATAAGGGAGAAGACTCAAATCAATAGAATGAGAAATGAAAAAGGAGCAGTAACAACTGAAACCACAGAAATACAAAGGATCATGAGAGATTACTACAAGCGACTATATGCCAATAAAGTGGAAAACCTGGAAGAAATGGACAAATTCTTAGAAAGGCACAACCTTCCAAGACTGAACCAGGAAGAAATAGAAAATATGAACAGATCAACCACAAGCACTGAAATTGAGACTGTGTTTAAAATTCTTCCAACAAACAAAAGCCCAGGACCAGATGGCTTCACAGGTAAATTCTATCAAACATTTAGAGAAGAGCTAACACCTATCCTTATCAAACTCTTCCAAAATATAGCAGAGGGAGGAACACTCCCAAACTCATTCTATGAGGCCACCGTCACCCTGATACCAAAAACAGACAAAGATGTCACAAAGAAAGAAAACTACAGGCCAATGTCACTAATGAACATAGATACAAAATTCCTCAACAAAATAATAGCAAACAGAATCCAACAGCGCATTAAAAGGATAATACACCATGATGAAGTGGGGTTTATCCCAGGAATGCAAGGATTCTTCAATATATGCAAATCAATCAATGTGATACACCATATTAACAAACTGAAGGAGAAACAACATATGATCATCTCAATAGGTGCAGAAAAAGCTTTTGACAAAATTAAACACTCATTTAGAATAAAAACCCTCCAGAAAGTAGACATAGAGGGAACTTACCTCAACATAATAAAAGCCATATATGAAAAACCCACAGCCAATATCATTCTCAATGGTGAAACACTGAAACCATATCCACTAGGATCAGGAACAAGACAAGGTTGCCCACTCTCACCACTATTATTCAACAAAGTCTTGGAAGTTTTAGCTACAGCAATCAGAGAAGAAAAAGAAATAAAAGGAATCCAAATTGGAAAAGAAGAAGTAAAGCTGTCACTGTTTGCAGATGACATGGTACTATGCATAGAGAATCCTAAAGATGCTACCAGAAAACTACTAGAGCTAATCAATGAATTTGGTAAAGTAGCAGGATACAAAATTAATGCACAGAAATCTCTTGCATTCCTATACACTAATGATGAAAAATCTGAAAGAGAAATTAGGGAAACACTCCCATTTACCACTGCAACAAAAAGAATAAAATACCTAGGAATAAACCTACCTAAGGAGACAAAAGACCTGTATGTAGAAAATTATAAGACACTGATGAAAGAAATTAAAGATGATACAAATAGATGGAGAGATATACCATGTTCTTGGATTGGAAGAATCAACATTGTGAAAATGACTCTACTACCCAAAGCAATCTACAGTTTCAATGCAATCCCTAACAAACTACCACTGGCATTTTTCACAGAACTAGAACAAAAAATTTCACAATTTGTATGGAAACACAAAAGACCCCGAATAGCCAAAGCAATCTTGAGAAGGAAAATCTGAGCTGGGAGAATCAGGCTCCTGGACTTCAGACTATATTACAAAGCTACAGTAATGAAGACAGTATGGTGCTGGCACAAAAACAGAAATATAGATCAATGAAACAGGATAGAAAGCCCAGAGATAAACCCACGCACATATGGTCGCCTTATCTTTGATAAAGGAGGCAGGAATACACAATGGAGAAAAGACAGCCTCTCCAATAAGTTGTGCTGGGAAAACTGGACAGCTACATGTAAAAGAATGAAATTAGAACACTCCTTAACACCATACACAAAAATAAACTCAAAATGGATTAAAGACCTAAATGTAAGTCCACACACTATAAAACTCTTAGAGGGAAACATAGGCAGAACACTCTATGACATAAATCACAGCAAGATCCTTTTTGACCCACCTCCTAGAGAAATGGAAATAAAAAAAGATAAACAAATGACACCTAATGAAACTTCAAAGCTTTTGCACAACAAAGGAAACCATAAACAAGATGAAAAGACAACCCTCAGAATGGGAGAAAATATTTGCAAATGAAGCAACTGACAAAGGATTAATCTCCCAAATTTATAATCAGCTCATGCAGCTCAATATCATAAAAACAAACAACCCATTCCAAAATGGGCAGAAGACCTAAATAGACATTTCTCCAAAGAATATATTCAGATTGCCAGCAAACACATGAAAGAATGCTCAACATCGTTAATCATTATAGAAATGCAAATCAAAACTACAATGAGATATCATCTCACACTGGTCAGAATGGCCATCATCAAAAAATCTAGAAACAATAAATGCTGGAGAGGGTGTGGAGAAAAGGGAACCCTCTTGCCCTGTTGATGGGAATGTAAATTGATACAGCCACTATGGAGGATAGTATGGATGTTCCTTAGAAAACTAAAAGTAGAACTACTATATGACCCAGCAATCCCACTACTGGGCATATACCCTGAGAAAACCATAATTCAAAAAGAGTCATGTACCACAATGTTCATTGCAGCTCTATTTACAATAGCCAGGACATGCAAGCAACCTAAGTGTCCATCGACAGATGAATGGATAAAGAAGGTGTGGCACATATATATAATGGAATATTACTCAGCCATAAAAAGAAATGAAATTGAGTTATTTGTAGAGAAGCGGGTGGACCTAGAGTCTGTCATACAGAGTGAAGTAAGTCAGAAAGAGAAAAACAAATACTGTATGCTAACACATATATATGGAATCTAAAAAACAAACAAGAAATGGTCATGAAGAACCTAGGGGCAAGATGGGAATAAAGACTCAGACCTACTAGAGAATGGACTTGAGGATATGGGGAGGGGGAAGGGTAAGATGGGACAAAGTGAGAGAGAGGCATGGACATATGTACACTACCAAATGTAAAATAGATAGCTAGTTGTAAGCAGCCACATAGCACAGGGAGATCATCTTGGTGCTTTGTGACGACCTAGAGAAGTCGGATAGGGAGGGTGGGAGGGAGATGCAAGAGGGAGGGGATATGGGGATATAAGTATATGTACAACTGATTCACTTTGTTATAAAGCAGAAACTAACACACCATTGTAAAGCAGTTATAGTCCAATAAAGATGTTAAGAAAAACACACACACACAAATATGTGGAGGCAAAAATAATTTGTTACTAAACAGCCAATGGATCACTGAAGAAATCAAAGAGGAAATAAAAAATACTAAAGACAAATGAAAGCAAAAACACAATAAGCCAAAACCCACAGGATGTGGCAAAATCAGTTCTAACAGGGAAGTTTATAGTGATACAATTTACTTCAGGAAACAAGAAAAATCTCAAATAGACAATGTAAGGTTATGCCTAAAGAAACTAAAGAAAGAAGAAAAAACAAAATCCAAAGTTAGCAGCAGGAAAGAAATCATAAAGATCAGAGCAGAAATAAATGAAATAGCGAGTTAAAAAAACAATAGAGGGCTTCCCTGGTGGCGCAGTGGTTGAGAGTCTGCCTGCCAATGCAGGGGACACGGGTTTGTGCCCTGGTCCTGGAAGATCCCATATGCCACAGAGCAGCTGGCCCCGTGAGCCATGGCCACTGAGCCTGTGCATCCGGAGCCTGTGCTCCACAATGGGAAAGGCCACAACAGTGAGAGGCCCGCGTACCGCAAAAAAAAAAAAAAAAAAAAAAGAAAGAAACAATAGAAAAGATCAACAAAGCTAAAAGCTGGTTCTTTGAAAAGATAAACAAAAGTGATAAACTTTTAGCCAGACTCATGAAGAAAAAAAAAGGGAGAGAGCCCAAATCAATAAATTAGAAATGAAAAAGCAGTTACAACCAACACCACAGAAATACAAAGGATCATAAGAGACTACTATGAGCAAGTATATGCCAATAAAATGGACAAACCAGAAGATATGGACAAATTCTTAGAAAGGTATAACCTTCCAAGACTGAACCAGAAAGAAAGAAAATATGAACAGACTAATTATCAATATTGAAATTGAATCAGTATAAAAAAACTTCCACCAATCATAGGTACAGGATCAGATGCTTCACAGGTGAATTCTACCAAACATTTAGAGAATAGCTAACACCTATGCTTCTGAAACTATTCTAAAAATTTGTGGAGGACAAAACACTTCTGAACTCATTTCTATGAAGCCAGCATCACACTGATACCAAAACCAGGAAAAGATACCACAAGAAAAGAAAATTACAGGCCAAATATCACTGATGAACATTGATACAAAAATCTTCAACAAAATACTAGCAAACTGAATCCAACAATATATTAAAAGGATCATAGACCATGATCAAGTGGGATTTATCCCAGGGATGCAAGGATTTTTTGATATCTGCAAATCAACCAATGTGACACACCACGTTAGCAAACTGAAGAATTAAAACCATATGATCACCTCAATAGATGCAGAAAAAGCTTTTGGCAATATCCAACATCCATTTATGATAAGAACTCTCTAAAAAGTGGGCATAGAGGAAACATACCTCAACAAAATTAAGGCCATATATGACAAACCCACAGCTAACATCATACTCAACAGTGAAAAGCGGAAAACATTTCCTCTAAGATCAGGAATAAGACAAGGAGGCCCACTCACTCCACTTTTATTCAACATAGATTTGGAAGTCCTAGCCACAATAATCAGAGAAGAAAATGAAATAAAAGGAATCCATATTGGAAAGGAAGAAGTAAAACTGTCACTCTTTGCAGATGACCTGATACTATACATAGGAAATCCTAAACACACCACCAAAAAACTGTTAGAGCTCAATGAATTTGGTAAAATTGCAGGATACAAAATTAATATACAGAAATCTGTTGCATTTGTATAACCTAACAATGAACTATCAGAGAGAAAAATTAAGGAAACAACCCCATTTACTATTGCATCAAGAAGAATAAAATCCCTAGGAGTAAACCTACCTAAGGAGGCAAAAAACCTGTAATCCAAAAACTGTAAGATGCTGATGAACAAAATTGAAGACAACATGAAGAGATGGAAAGATATACATTTTCTTGGACTGGAAGAATCAATATTATTAAAACGAACATACTACCCAAGGCAATCTACAGATTCAATGCAATCCCTATCAAATTACCAATGGTATTCTTCACAAGAACAAATAATTTTAAAATTCGTATGGAAACCCAAAAGACTCCAAATCACCAAAACAATCTTGAGAAAGAAGAATGGAGCTGGAGGAATCAGGTTCCCTGACTTCAGACTATACTACAAAGCTACAGTAATAAAGAGAGTATGGTAGTGGCACAAAAACACACACATACATCAATGGAACAGGATAGAAAGCCCAGAAATATACCCATGCACTTATGGTCAAATAATCTATGACAAAGGAGGCAAGATTATACAATGGAGAAAAGAAAATCTCTTCAATAAGTGGTGCTGGGGAAACTGGACACCTACATATAAAGGAATAAACTAAGGCATTTTCTAACACCATATACAAAAGTAAACTCAAATGGATTAAAGACCTAAATGTAAGACAAGATACTGTAAAATTCCTAGAGGAAAACCTAGGCAGAACACTCTTTGACATAAATCACAGCAATATCTTTTTGGATCCACCTCCTACAGTAATGGAAACAAAAGCAAAAATAAACAAATGGGGCCTAATTAAACTTAAAAGCTTTGCACAGCAAAGGAAACCATCAACAAAATGAAAAGGCAACCTACAGAATGGGAGAAAATATTTGCAAATAATGCTACCAACAAGGAGTTAATTTCCAAACTATACAAAGAGCTCATACAGTTCAATATCCAAAAAAAAATCAACCTATCCAAAAATGGGCAGAAGATCAAAGCAGAGATTTCTCTAAGGAAAACATATAGTGAATAACAGGCACATGAAAAGATGCTCAACATTGCTAATTATTAGAGAAATGCAAATCAAACCTATAATGAGGTAACACCTCATACCTCTCAGAAAGGCGATCATCAAAAAATCTACAAATAATAAATGCTGGAGAGGGTGTGGAGAAAAGGGAACCCTCCTATGCTGTTAGTGGGAATATAAATTGGTGCAGCCACTATGGAGAACAGTATGGATGTTCCTTGAAAAACTAAAAATAGAACTACCATGTGATCCAGCAACCCCACTCCTGAGCATATATCCAGAAAAGATGAAAACTAATTCAAAAAGATACATGCACCCCAATGTTCATGGCAGCACTGTTTACAATAGCCAAGACATGGAAGGAATCTAAATGCCCATTGACAGATGAATGGAATGTATATATACATATATGGAATACACACACACACACACACACACACACACACACACACACACACACACACAATGGAATATTACTCAGCCATAAAAAAGAATGAAATAATGCCATTTGAATCAACACGGGTGGACCTGGAGACTAACATAGTAAGTGAGGTAAGTCAGACAGAGAAAGAAAATTTCATATGATATCCCTTACATGTGGAATCTAAAAAATTGATCCAAATGAACTTATTTACAAAACAGACTCACAGGCAATAGAAAACAAACTTTGGTTACCAAAAGGAAAAGGGGGGGTATAAATTAGGAGTTTCTGATTAACAGATACACAGTACTATACATAAAATAGGTAACCAACAAGGTCCTACTGTATAGCACAGAGATCTATATTCAATATCTTGTAATAAACTATAATGGAAAAAGTCTGAAAAAGAATATATATAAGTGAATCACTGTGCTGTACACCTAAACCTAAGATAACATTGTAAATCAACTATACTTCAGTCAAAAAAAGTAATTTCACATAAATAAAACAAAAGCAAGTTAATTAAAAAATGCAAGTAATAAATTTGGCAATAATGTCAACTTTCTTAAGGCAATTCACAATTGTTTTAAATACTTAGAGAACAGCCACTTAAATCATTAACATTGCTTTGCCAAGTCACTAGCCCATTCCTCCTTGCTTCCGAGAGCCCCAGCCTCCGTCACGCACTGGCTTTCCTTCTTGGCCCCCTTCAGAATTGACTAAGGGCTTCCTCTTCCACTGCAAATGTAGGCTTTTTGACATTATCTCCATGGTCATACAAAAAGTAGTTCTGATTTATATGTGTTTATTAAAAGCATTAATTTTTCATACAGAAAACTTTTACATATACTCTTTTTTGGTATTTTTCCATTTTGTAATATTCCAGAACATGGAGGGGAGGTGAATGAAGTGCTCACATCTCTCTACCCCAAGCAACTTTGTCTGTGCTTCTGTTGATTGTGTGTGTTCCTCGAGTGTACTCCGCCCTGACCTCACCTCATCACACACCCTTCGAAACAGAACGCTGGTGGGGACTCCATCAACCTCCCGAGCCCTGGGGCTCAATAGCGGTCCTTTCCCCGCAATTACTCACCTTTGTCCCAGGTTGTCAAACACTGCAGAGTCAGTCCTCATACCTGTTGACCCATCCCCGCTGCTACAGTCATCAGGCTAAGTTAGGATCATTTTCATCCCTTACCTGGAAATAACTTCCTACCTTTTCTCTCTCTCTCTCTCTTTTATATATTTGCTCATATAAGATGCTTATAGTTGAGAAGATTTATACACACACACACACACACATCAGGTAACTATATCAAATATATATATATATATAAAATGCCAAGTAAAAATATATTTACATATATAAATGGACAATGTATACACACAACACACATAAACCTTCTCAGCTATAAGCATCTGAAAGGTGAGCCTTTGTCTAAATCATTTTTTGTCTCATCCACAGTGCATAATAGGGAGAATAATGATTTATATTAAGGAGGAAGACAGGATGGACAGGCAAGGGAGAAAGCTAACTAGAATGCTATATGACATAACATACGTTACACATGAACATATTAACATTATGTTCACAGAAACGTATTTAACATGAACTTTCCAATGCTGTCAATTTAGACAGTCACAAAGCAGAGAAAACGCACATGTTTTGCCTCTTTCATTATATGGTTTTTCACAAATCTCTTTTTTTTTTTGCGGTACGCGGTCCTCTCACTGTTGTGGCCTCTCCCATTGCGGAGCACAGGCTCCGGACGCGCAGGCTCAGCGGCCATGGCTCACAGGCCCAGCTGCTCCGCGGCATGTGGGATCCTCCCGGACCGGGGCACGAACCCGTGTCCCCTGCATCGGCAGGCGGACTCCCAACCACTGCGAGTGGTTGTGAGTATCTTGTGCAAACAAATGAAATGCTTCCTATGTCAAACCTGGAAGCAATATTTCTGTTCTAGGCAAAGATTCCAAAGGTACAAACTGGGTTGAGTCAACTCCTTCACTGGAGGGGACTTGGAACCTTTCAAAACTTCTCATTTTACAGGTGAGGAAATGACGTGCTGAGAGCTAACTAACCCAGAGCCATGCAGCTATTTAATTATCATTAGATTTAGGATTAGTATTCAAGGCCAATACGTCATACTTCCATGGTTCTTCTCGATGGGTTACGATAGAAGCCATCTGCTTTGGTTTTACCAAGGCTTGTCCTTGGTCTGCAATACTTATTCTTGTACTAGTGTATCTGCTGTGGTGTAATATTGACCATGGACTGGAATGTTGTGTTACTTATTTAAAGTAAGTCTCCTCTGCCTCTTGACTGGGTAACGTTGTATTTCTTCTTCTTTTAGATTGAAATGGGTTTATATTTCAATATAAGGGGTTGAGGCAAGGTAAGAAACTCTAACAAAGCAGAAGAACAGAAGAAATAATAGTAGATTCCAATCAAAGCACCAAAGAAAAACGACAGAAACTAGACCAAAAGAGTTTTATTTTAGCTCCATGAGGAAAGGAAGATTATTCAGTCTATGTGATAACTGGCCAAATCTGCTTGAATTATGAATTTTGAATCACCTTCTATGCCAGTCCAGCCTCTGATTTATGAACAAAATGATACTAAAATGAATTTGCCCATATCAAACATTGTTAATGAGATTTATTGATGTAAAAAGATATTATTGGTATTACCTTCCAAAAAGTTTAAAGAATATCTTGAAGTCATATGAGAAGTAGCAATTTTCCATTTTTGTTTGTTAAAAAAAATTGCTTTGTTTTCTTTTTGATATTCCTTTATTTACAATGTATTAAGCACATAATATGTATCGGCTACTCTTTAAAAAAGAACCCATCACCTTTATTCTCAAAATTATTACTGAGGGCTTCCCTGGTGGCGCAGTGGTTGAGAGTCCGCCTGCCGTTGCAGGGGACACTGGTTCGTGCCCCGGTCCGGGAAGATCCCGCATGGCGCTGAGCCATCGCCACTGGGCCTGCGCGTCCGGA
Organism: Monodon monoceros; assembly: GCF_005190385.1. NCBI lineage: Eukaryota > Metazoa > Chordata > Mammalia > Artiodactyla > Monodontidae > Monodon > Monodon monoceros. Next base: position 6,083,987 of record NW_021703771.1, on the reverse strand, counting down.
GCCTGTGCTCCGCAGCGGGAGAGGCCGCAGAGGTAAGAGGCCCGCGTACCACTAAAAAAAAACTATTACTGAAAAACTGCATTTCACCTGACATTTGTCATCTACACACGCAGAACTAAAAACAGTCATGTCATTTCAAAGCTGATTTCTCTCCTGTGTCTCCAGCAGTGACAAAAGTAAGACTGCATCTTCTTTTTTCATCCTGGCTTCTTTTCATGGTCTGCTGTGTTTCCTCTGTCTCCCTTGTCCCTTTTTGTTCCAGACCCTTCTTTCTTAAGACAGAGTTCCTGAATCACTCCTAACGGCAGGGAACCAGGCTCTCGAGGCATAGTCAGAGGCAGAGTAACAGCAACTCGGCCCTTCTAATTTAAAGGTTGACTAGCTTCCGCTGTAGCAGAGAGGTGTGGTTTTTGTTTTGGTTTGTTTTGTGGTTTTCTTTTCATAGGTGCACAATAGGAGGTCGACAAGGTGGTTCCGGCAAAGAAAAGAGGAAATCGCAGCCGTCATACGCCCACGGCCCAGATAATAACAACCCTGCCTGAAGAAGTGCACCCCACCTGAGCCCAGGGGTTAGGCTTCTCCTTCTTGGATGTCTGGCAAGCCTCTGCCTGCAGGCATGAACTGTGGCCACAAAGGTATGCAGAATTGCCTGCAGCCCTCAGGGCCTGTGTACGACCCAGGGCTCCACCCTTCCCATTTCCCCCCTACTTTCTTCCCAGGAGCTCAGGCTGGGCTTGAATTCTTCCTCAGCAAGGACTCAATCAACCCCCTTCCTTCCAAAGATGCCTCATGTGCAACGTTGGAAAAGGAGAGCTCTCTGGGGCCTGAAGGGGCATTGCCCTCAAGCCTGCCCAGGCCCAGGAGCTGGAGACTGGGTGGTGGACCTGTGTTGGAATAAGGGAAAGAAGGAGGGTGTTGAAGAGGGGAAACATGAACAAAGCGGGGGATGGGGGGCTTCCCTGGTGGCGCAGTGGTTGAGAGTCCGCCTGCCGATGCAGGGGACACGGGTTCGTGCCCTGGTCCGGGAAGATCCCGCACGCCGCTGAGCGGCTGGCCCGTGAGCCATGGCCGCTGCGCCTGCGCGTCCGGAGCCTGTGCTCCGCAATGGGAGAGGCCACAACAGTGCGCGGCCCGTGTAACGCAAAAAAAAAAAAAAAATTGGGGGATGGGTAGGGGGGCAGGTAGGGAAGGTAAAATCTTCTGCGTTATTTAGCGTAGTGGTAACTGCTGTAACAGATAAACCCACAAATTTCAGTCGCTAAATCCAAGAGAAATTTATTTCTTGTTCATAGGAAGTCTAAAACAAGTGTTTCTGATTGGCAAGCAGCTGTTTCCCTAAGCTACGATTCCAGGATCCAGATTCCTTCCATTCTGTGGCTCTACCATCTTTCATGTGTCTTCCTAGCGACTGTACATGAAGCTAGAGGAGACAATAACCTAAGGGGTCAAGTGGTAAACTGGTCCAGGCTTAGGGGTGGCACACAGCTCTTTCTTCCAATTCCATTGGCTAGAACTCAGTCACATGACATGCCTAAGGGCAAGGGAGTCTGGAAATTGTAGTCCAGCTGAGTGCCCAGGAAGAAGAATGGCTGAACAGCTAGCCAGTTTAAACCATTTAATTTTGCAAAAGGGAAACCCTGAAAATAAGCCAAAAGGATAGGTCTGTAGATTGGAGTTATCATATTTCTGCAGTTAGAGGACTTCTCAGAGGTTGAATAAAACCTGGAGAACATTTAGATTGTGAATGCTGTCATCTGTGTCTTTTGATCATCTTGATGAAGTATGCCAAAATATTTTGGCTTCAACATCTGGTCATTAAATCATTGAAGAATCAAAGGCCTGAACCTATTATACTAACTGAAAATTGACTCTTCCTTGCTAAGAGGGCCAAAAACTATGTTTAATTACGAGCCACAATGCTTTTTAAATATTTCCCCTTTACAACAAACCATCACATATCTCTACAAGTTTTTTACCTATACCATATCATTCCACCTCCAGAGAGTCATATATATATGTTACCAATAGGTTAACAAATGAAAAAATCTTAGTGAAATCATTTTAAAGAGGATAAAACAATTTAACGGCTAGGAAAACTAATTTAGCATCAGATTTAAAGATGTGCCCCATTATGTATCAGAAACTGGAACCTACAAGAAAAGATCTTACCCTTGTTTTATATATGACATACGGAGGTTTTTAGTTATACTTAGAGGGGGAATAGGGAAAAGTTTATTTACTCCTTCTTCCCAGAAGTAGAAGTCCAATCTTCATGCAGTTATTTATTTATTTATTTTTAGTAATTTTTTTAAACATCTTTATTGGAGTATAATTGCTTTACAAAGGTGTGTTAGTTTCTGCTGTATGACAAAGTGATCAGCTATACATATACATATATCCCCATATGCCCTCCCTGTTGTTTCTCCCTCCCACCCTCCCTATCTCACCCCTCTAGGGGGTCACAAAGCACTGAGCTGATCTCCCTGTGCTATGCGCCTGCTTCCCACTAGCTATCTATTTTGCATTTGGTAGTGTATATATGTCCATGCCACTCTCTCACTTTGTCCCAGCTTACCCTTCCCCCTCCCTGTGTCCTCAAATCCATTCTCTACGTCTGCATCTTTATTCCCATCTTGCTACTAGGTTCTTCATCACCATTTTTTTTTTTACATTCCATATATATGTATTAGCATACGGTATTTGTTTTTCTCTTTCTGACTTCACTCTGTATGATAGACTCTAGGTCCATCCACCTCACTACAAATAACTCAATTTCGTTTCTTTTTATGGCTGAGTAATATTCCATTGTATATATGTGCCACGTCTTCTTTACCCATTCCTCCGATGATGGACACTTAGGTTGCTTCCATGTCCTGGCTATTGTAAATAGTGCTGCAATGAACATTGTGGTACATGACTCTTTTTGAATTATGGTTTCCTCAGGGTATATGCCCAGTAGTGGGATTGCTGGGTCATATGGTAGTTCTATTTTTAGTTTTTTAAGGAACCTCCATACTGTTCTCCATACTGGCTATATCAATTTACATTCCCACCAACAGTGTATGAGGGTTCCCTTTTCTCCACACCCTCTCCAGCATTTATTGTTTGTAGATTTTCTGATGATGGCCATTCTGACTGGTGTGAGGTGACACCTCATTGTTTTGATTTGCATTTCTCTAATGATTAGTGCTGTTGAGCATCCTTTCATGTGTTTGCTGGCAATCTGTGTACCTTCTTTGGAGAAATGTCTATTTAGGTCTTCTGCCCATTATTGGGTTGGGTTGTTTGTTTTTTTGATATTGAGCTGCATGTGCTGCTTGTATATTTTGGAGATTAATCCCTTGTCAGTTGCTTCATTTGCAAATATTTTCTCCCATTCTGAGGGTTGTCTTTTCATCTTGTTTATGGTTTCCTTTGCTGTGCAAAAGCTTTGAAGTTTCATTAGGTCCCATTTGCTTATTTTTGTTTTTATTTCCATTGCTCTAGGAGGTGGGTCAAAAAGGATCTTGCTGTGATTTATGTCATAGAGTGTTCTGCCTATGTTTCCCTCTAAGAGTATTATAGTGTCTGGCCTTACATTTAGGTCTTTAATCCATTCTGAGTTTATTTTTGTGTATGGTGTTAGGGAGTGTTCTAATTTCATTCTTTTACATGTAGCTGTCCAGTTTTCCCAGCACCACTTATTGAAGAGGCTGTATATTCTTGCCTCCTTTATCAAAGATAAGGTGACCATATGTGCATAGGTTTATCTTTGGGCTTTCTATACTGTTCCATTGATCTATATTTCTGTTTTTGTGCCAGTACCATACTGTTTGGTGTCTATTCATGTATTCCAGAGATGCAGGGTACATCAAGCTGACTGTGGAGATTTAATCCGCTGCTTGTGAGGCTGCTGGGAGAGATTTCCCTTTCTCTTCTTTGTTCGCACAGCTCCCGGGGTTCAGCTTTGGATTTGGACCCCACCTCTGCGTGTAGGTCACCGGAGGGCATCTGTTCTTCGCTCAGACAGGACGGGGTTAAAGGAGACGCTGATTCGGGGTCTCCGCCTTACTCAGGCCGGGGGGAGGGAGGGGTATGGAGTGCAGGGCGGGCCTGCGGCGGCAGAGGCCAGCGTGACGTTGCACCAGCCTGAGGCGCCGTGCATTCTCCCGGGGAAGTTGTCCCTGGATCCCGGGCCCCTGGCAGTGGCGGGCTGCACAGGCTCCCGGAAGGGGGGTGTGGATAGTGACCTGTGCTCGCACACAGGCTTCTTGGTGGCGGCAGCAGCAGCCTTAGTGTCTCATGCCCGTCTCTGGGGTCCGCGCTTTTAGCTGCGCCTCGCGCCCGTCTCTGGAGCTCCTTTAAGCAGCGCTCTTAATCCCCTCTCCTCACGCACCAGGAAACAAAGAGGGAAGAAAAGGTCTGTTGCCTCTTAGGCAGGTCCAGACTTTCACCCGGACTCCCTCCCGGCTAGCCATGGCGCACTAACCCCCTTCAGGCTGTGTTCACGCCGCCAACCCCAGTCCTCTCCCTGCGCTCCGACCAAAGCCCGATCCTCAACTCCAGGCCCCGCCCACCCTGGCGGGTGAGCAGACAAGCCTCTCGGGCTGGTGAGTGCCGGTCGGCCCCGATCCTCTGTGCGGGAATCTCTCCGCTTTGCCCTCCGCACCCCTGTGGCTGTGCTCTTCTCCGCGGCTCCGAAGCTCCCCCCTCCGCCACCCGCAGTCTCCACCCGCAAAGGGGCTCCTAGTGTGTGGAAACCTTTCCTCCTTCACAGCTCCCTCCCACTGGTGCAGGTCCCTCCCTATTCTTTTGTCTCTGTTTATTCTTTTTTCTTTTGCCTTACCCAGGTACGTGGGGGGTTTCTTGCCTTTTGGGAGGTCTGACGTTTTCTGCCAGCGTTCAGTAGGTGTTCTGTAGTAGTTGTTCCACATGTAGATGTATTTCTGATGTATTTGTGGGGAGGAAGGTCGTCTCCTGCGTCTTACTCTTCCGCCAACTTGAAGGCCCCTCCTCTTCATGCAGTTTTTAAACATGATAATATTTATGTTAAAAAGGAACAGTGTGGGTCTGGAACACAGTGAAACCTGGTAGATACTTATCAAGACTCAGAGCTACACGCTATTATATAAAAAAATAGATAACTAATAAGGACCTACTATATAGCACAGGGAACTCTTCTCGATACTCTGTAATGGCCTGTATGAAAAAGAATCTAAAAAAAGACTGGATCTATTTATATGTATAACTTTGCTGTACACCTGAAACTAACAGCATTGTAAATCAACTATATAATATAGTATATAAATCAACTTCAATAAAAATTAATTTAAAAAAAGACTCAGAGCTAGGTTGTGAGGGTAGGAAAGAGAAAAGAGGGACAGAAAAGATGGGAGTAAGAGAAAAATCAAATGGAAGGCCAGAGCCACACGTATTCGAGGTGTGCTCTGGGTAGATGCCTAGAACTCGAGTGTCTCTTCTCTTTGACCCTCCAACCCTCTACAACAGTGGGGAGCTAGGGTGAAGACAACTGAAAAAGTCCTTATAATGATGTTGTAAAAACAAAAAGAGTACTAGTTAATAAAAATGCAACAGTTAAAAAAAAGCAACCTTGTAGACTAGACCTTCTCCGAGCTGACTTTCAGTGAATTAATTTACAACTGTTTCATGTGAGCCAGACAGTGAGATGTAATAGCTATGGACTTTAGGAAAACCCAGCAAATGATTCATGAGAGTCTTTCTTATGTCATTCCTAAGTAAAAGCTGACAATTTAACTCTAAAATCTGACTCAGTGAAAGCGATTTAGAAATTATACTGAGATGGTAGTTCTATTTTTAGTTTTTTAAGGAACCTCCATACTGTTCTCCATAGTGGCTGTATCAATTTACCTTCCCACCATCAGTGCAAGAGTGTTCCCTTTTCTCCACACCCTCTCCAGCATTTATTGTTTGTAGATTTTTTGATGATGGCCATTCTGACTTGTGTGAGGTGATACCTCATTGTAGTATTGATTTGCATTTCTCTAATGATTAATGATGTTGAGCATTCTTTCATGTGTTTGTTGGCAATCTGTATATCTTCTTTGGAGAAATATCTATTTAGGTCTTCTGCCCTTTTTTGGATTGGGTTGTTCGTTTTTTTGATATTGAGCTGCATGAGCTGTTTGTATATTTTGGAGATTAATCCTTTGTCATTTGCTTCATTTGCAAATATTTTCTCCCATTCTGAGGGTTGTCTTTTTGTCTTGTTTCCTGCTGTGCAAAAGCTTTTAAGTTTCATTACGTCCCATTTGTTTATTTTTGTTTCCATTTCTCTAGGAGGTGGGTCAAAAAAGATCTTGCTGTGATTTATGTCAAAGAGTGTTCTTCCTACATTTCCTTTAAGAGTTTTATAGTGTCTGATCTTACATTTAGGTCTTTAATCCATTTTGCATTTATTTTTGTGTATGGTGTTACGGCGTGTTCTAATTTCATTCTTTTACATGTAGCTGTCCAGTTTTCCCAGCCCCATTTATTGAAGAGACTTTTCTCCATTTAGTGCATGTATGTGGAATCTAGAAAAATGATACAGATGAACCTACTTGTAAAGCAGAAATAGAGGCACAGACCTAGAGAACAAACGTATGGACACCAAAGAGGGGAAAAAGGGGTGTGGGATGAATTGGGAGATTAGGATTGACATACACACACTACTATATATAAAATAGATAACTAATGAGAACCTGCTGTATAGCACAGGGAACTCTACTCAGTGCTCTGTGGTGACCTAAATTGGAAGGAAATCCAAAACAGAGGGGACATATGTATACATATAGCTGATTCACTTTGCTGTACAGCAGAAACTAACACAACATTGTAAAGCAACTATACCTCAATAAAAAAATAAAAATTATACTGATAAATAACCATATACTAACATTCATCAATCACTTAATATGTTCAGTTACTGAGGTGTATTCCTTTCCATTATTGGATACAATTCATTGACAGCAGTGGTTTAGGACCTTTTCTGGATCACTGACTCCTTTGAGAATCTGAGGAAAGTTATGGAAACAATCAATATATAAACAGAAAAACACGTAAACAGAGAAAACATATAAACAGAGTGGCTATTCAGATGGGCTGCACTGTGACCACACGCTGGCTGGCGACTGTTTGGTCAAGGATATACTCCTATCAGTGGTGCCTAAACCACACTGGGTCTTAAATCTTTCAAATGTCAGCCCTGCATTATGAGCACCCAATTTTGTATAACATGTCGGGAGGTTTCTGAGGTCTCCCCAGATATATTCCTGAGCCACTCAGATACCATGGACCTCAAGGTAAGAACCCCTGATCCGGATAAGTGTGGACTGCTTATCTTTCAAAACATTTTCCATTAGTATCAGTTCTCTGACCCAGATTTCTATTACTTATTTCTGTTACTTATCTCAAGCAAGGGTTATATATAATTAGAGATGACTTCAGTACATTCTCCATCACTATTTAATTACATTTTGGCTATATTCCCAGCTTTAGGCATGATTCACTTACCCTGATTCTCAAGATCCTTCTGAGAGCTGGGTCACTGACGTTTAGCAGCTTCTGTTGGTGTCAAGCCTTGCACAACATCTCTTACATGGATTGCTTTACTCTAGTCCCTTGCTTCTTAAATAGTGGTATATGGACCAGCAATACTGGATCTGTTAGAACTGCAGAATTCATCCCTGTTGAACCAGAATCTGCATTGTAACAAGATTCCCAGGTGATCTGTGTACTCAACATTTGAGAAGCAACTCTCTCTGGAGAAAGATTCATTTCTTTAGCAAGATTGTTCACTTGTTTTCGTCCTTTTTGTTTGTTTGTTAGTTTTGGCTGCTTGGCTTGTGGGATCTTAGTTCCCTGACCAGGGATTGAACCCGGGCCCTCAGCCGTGACAGCATGGAGTCCTAACCACTGGACCGCCAGGGAATTCCCTAGGAAGATTGTGGTTGCCCCAAGATACACAGGAACGTTAGTAACACACTTTGTATAGGACGGCAAGTTACCCAACAATGGATTTAGCTCTTTCCAAGTGAATCTACTCTGAAACCAAGAAAGCTGCTCTGAGGATTTTGCTTCTCAGGTGAAAATTGGTTCCTGAGATTGAGCTCGAAAGAATGTATGCAGTTGGCTATCTCTTAACAATGATTCCCTTGAGGCATTGCACCAGACTCTTGCAATTTTCCATTCAGCAAGAGTAGGTCCAACCAAAATAATGTAGAAATTCTCATCTCCTTTGAAAGTTTCAGAAACTTTATTGCTGATGATGGGGAGGGCCAGGGTTGCCAGATAAAATACAGGACACCCAGTTAAATTTGAAAATCAGATGAATGAGAAATGCCTTTTCAACATAAGTGTGTCCCAAATATTGCATGAGACATACTTATATTAAATATTCATGTGACATGATTATACTAAAAAAAAGTTGTTTATCCAAACTTCATTTTTATTTGCTAAGTCTGGCAGCCATAGGGAGGGCAAAACTTGAAAGAGGCAAATTAATGGGAAATTAGAAGACAGTATTTGAATATCAATGTTTATATTTTGATATAAAACATAAAGGCACCCTTTGAGCCTCCAGAGATCACTCTCTTGGTATCGGGACAGCCAAATTTATTCCTACCAAATTGGTGAAGAAAGCAAATGGAAAATACTTTGATTTTGCATTAATCTGGGTCTTGCTTTTAAGAATGAGTTTACCCTTGATGTAACACATCAAGCACCAGTCCAAATCTCAAATCAATTGCTGTGATGTGAGAAAACCAGGTATGCTACCAGGCAATTAGCTCTTGACAGCTGCTAGGTTCAGTAGAGATTTCTGAATCTATATCCTTTGAGATGTTAAATTCTGGTAGCCTTGACTGCACAGCTGCAGAGAGTAGGATTCCTCCAACGCATTACAATCAACTGTCCTGTAGAAGACACACCTGTGGCTCTTTAGGCACAAGAAATAGGAAAATGCTTGTTAATTCTGCCTTAAAACTCAACCTAAATTAAATTTGACAAGTATTCCAAAATTACATAATTTTCCAGGTAACCAGTTTCTTCAGCAGCTTAGACAATATGAAGAAGTCATAAATTGGTTGGTAATTAATTCCTTGGGTAACTTATTCTTATGAAATTAGCTTAGGCTATGAAGTGCTCCTGGGTAATTGTAAAGTGAATTATGCCAGAGCAGTGTTTCGCATCAGCAGTTTATATATATATATATATATATATATATATATATATATATATATATATATATATATATAAAATTAAATGCTGCAAGCAAACTCTTAAAGAGTCTAATTCATTTCAGAGTACCAAATTTTGCATCATCTAAAGATGGGAAAGTTTTGTCTGTGGTAAATGAGAGAGTTGAATATTCAATTTAGAAATCCATACTTTAGGATGGATTTCCCCTTATGAATTCTTTTGTTTGTTATTTCACCATCATTATTTTTACTGAAAAAACTTTACTCCTGTTTATAACAACTCCTTAGTATGAAAAATATCAAACAATCACAAAAGCAGAGAATATTATAATAAACTCTCTGGTACCCAGAGCCCATCAGCACAATGTTTGCTCTTTCTCTTCATTTCTTCTCTCCACGTGGGATTTCTTGGAAGTAAATCCCAGACATCATCTCTCACCTGTGTATATTTCAGAATGTATCTGAAAGGCAAGGACTTCCCTTTTAAAATATAGCCACTGTAGGGCTTCTCTGGTGGCGCAGTGGTTGAGGGTCCGCCTACCGATGCAGGGGACGCAGGTTCGTGCCCTGGTCCGGGAAGACCCCACATGCCACGGAGCGGCTGGGCCCGTGAGCCATGGCTGCTGAGCCTGCGCGTCCGGAGCCTGTGCTCCGCAACGGGAGAGGCCACAACAGTGAGAGGCCCGCGTACCAAAAAAAACAAAATATATATCTATATATAGCCACTGTATTATCATTACACGTTCCCCCCAAATAAACAATAATTCTTTAATGTCACCTATCTAGTGGTCATTCTCCACCTATTGTTCTGTAAATATTAATTTTGTTTTTGTTTCTTTGTTTGACTTGGTATCAAAACAAGGTCTTGTTTCATCTATAGGTGTTTCATCCTTTTTTTTTCTTGCTTATTTTCTGTTGTTAATAAACTAGGTATTTGTCCTGTAAAAGTTGCTGATGGCGTTCCTTTACCATGTTCTTCTGTCCCTTATTTACTATAAATTGGTATTTAGATCTAGAGGTTTCATTGGCATTCTATTTCATTTTTTTGGCAAAATTACTTCATAGGTGGTGGTGCGTACTTCCATCAGGAGGTACATAAAGTCTGGTTGTTTATCTGCCATGATATCTGTAAAACAGTGCTGTGAAAATTCATTTAATAGCTGGAATAGTTATATAAGGTGATACTTCCCCTCATTAACTATTTGCTTATGCTGAAGCATAGTATATATAGAGGAAGCAGAAAAATGCTAGATTCTTTCACTTTATTTACCAGTTTTCAAAATTATGTTTTGGTTTCTTGTATACTACAAAGGTGACCAATGGGATTTTAAAAAAAGTTTATCATTATGTACTCATAGACTTAAACATATTTTATATGTTTTAATCTACTGCCGTTCGTATCCTTTTTGATGCTCAAATTGTTCCGTAGGAGCCTATTCAAATTGACTCCTGAGTACTTTTGACAGGACCCTAGTAATCTTTGGTCACCTCATTTTGTTTTGTTTTGTTTTCTGGAATACCAAGATGCTCCAGGATCATTCTAACACATTTCTTGCCCAGACCTGGAATAAGCCACTTCTACAAGGAGCCCTGGTTCCTTTTAGTGGGAAATGGTATTTAGACACAACAATCCAGGTGTTAGAGTTATTCTTTGCTACCAGGCAGGATCCTGTTTCTAGGCATTTTAAGAACTATGAAGGTTTTGAGATTTTACCTATTTGTAATTTATGAAATTTGCCTTCCAAAGTTTCATGAATATTGGTGGAAGACAAGAGATTCCTGGGTCAAAGATGAAGAAAAGATTATTACTCAATTCAGTAGAAGTAGCTAGAGTATCAGCATTTTTACTTCAGTATTTCCCATTTCCCCATTTTCCACACAGTGGGCCAGGTGATACTGCGCAGGAGCTGAGTGTGTTGTGCTGAGCTTAGAAAACCTGGATATTTTCTCAAGGGCAATAAGAAGTTTTGCCCTGTGCTCTGGAGGAAAACTCTGTTTCCATCTTCCAAGGCTGTTCTCTACAGAAACATCCTTGAAATGATAGTTGGAAACAAAGGGCAGTCAGTAGCTCTGCTCATAAGATGTGCAGAACCGTGAGACATCCATGGATTATTGTATCCCAACAGGTTTTTTCAGTGGACATTTGAAATGAAACAATGAATCCATTTCCAATTCAAATTTGGGACAATAAGGTTTTTTACTTCATCTGTTGATGTTACGTTTGTATTTTCTTTACCACATGCCCCATATCCCAGTTCTCATGAACAACAACATAATTATCCATTTTCCTTGTCTAACTCAAGGAAATAATACTCAGAATAAAAATACCAATACTAGCACTGAAAATATAAATAATATGATTCCTATAACAGTTAAATTTTTTTTTGCATTTTGTTCTTACGGGTATATATACAAGAGTATACAGTCAATTTACAGAACAGAAACAGACTCATAGACATGGAAAACAACCTTATGTTTACCAAAGGGGAAAGGAGGGGAGGGATAAATTAGGAGTTTGGGATCAACAGATACGTACTATTATATATAAAATAGATAAACACGAGGACCTACTGGGAACTATATTCACAGGGAGCTATATTCAATATCTTGTAATAACCTATAATGGAAAAGAATCTGAAAAAGAATATATATATTTAACTGAATCATCTTGCTGTACACCTGACAACAAAACGTTGTAAAATTAACTATACTTCAAGTTTAAAAAAATTAAAAAAAGAAAAGACAGTCAAATTTCTATGCTTTAAAGTCATTTGAATTAGTTGCCTTTGTATGGTTATTACATCAACTGGATACACAATATATTTTTTATGTTACTTTCAGTTTTTAGGAATTGTTTTAAATTTAATTTGAGCTTATAAATATGTAAAGTATTTGCAAGGCTTCAAAATAAAATATATGAAACAAGATAAATTCAGAGATGTCTAGCTTCTGTTCCTGGTTCCTCCATGACAAATAGTACTAAGATATAAAGCCCTGTGGATTTATCTTTACATATTTTGGCCAGTCTAACTTTGGGACAGACAGAAGTGGGAACCCTGGATCAAAGGGTAGATGCATACACAAAGTGTTCCACAAGCTCAGTGTGTTTTAAGGTTTAACAATGTCAGAAATATAAATGTTAAAAACTTACAAAAACTTATCACTTGATGGCTCAATTATTTAAATTTCATTTACATACTTAATCTTGTCAGCCAGAAAAATAATTTTCTAATTTTAATTTTTCAATCAATGTTTGCATCATCTATGAGAGAGCCTAAAAAGTAAATAAAAATTATTACTTAAAATTCACAACAGTGAGTATATAAGAATATTAAAAAACTTTCAAATTATATTTTGTAGGCTTATAGCATTTATTGTTCCAAAGTTAATAAAGCTTAAAAATGCTCTAAGACTTTTGGGATACCCTTACAATGCTGTTAGATAGTGTGTTAGTTTGCTAGGTTTGCCATAGCAAATTATGACAGATTGGTTGTTTTAAACAATAGAAATTTATTTTCTCACAGTTTGGAGGCTGAAACTCCAAGATCAAGGTGTCTGCAGGTTCGGTTTCTCCTGAGGCCTCTCTCCTTGGCTTGCAGGTGGCCGCCTTCCAGCTGTGTTCTCACACGGTCTCTCCTCTGTGCAACTACATTTCTGTGTCCAAATTTCCTCTTCTTTTAAGGGCATCCGTCAGATTAGATTAGGGTACACTGTAATGGCCTCATTTTAACTTAGTCATCCATTTGAAGGCTCTATTTCTAAACACAGTTATGTTCTGAGGTACTGGGGCTTGGAACTCCAGCATGTGAATTTTGAGAGGCTACAGTTCAGCCCATAACAACATCAAAGTCTCCTCTGTGTGGTGGTGACATGTAGCATTCCCACGAGCACTGCCTGGAGGGCCCCTTCCTTCACAGCCTCACCATCAGAGTACATTGTGCATCTTTTGAATTTCTAACAACCCGGTGGGTGAGATATGTCTCAGTGTAGTTGTTTCTGTAACTTATCTTGTTGAAGTAAGATATGCATGCAGTAAAGCACACAGATGTAATGTAAGGGCTCCATTAACTTCTTCAGAGGGAACATGCACATATATTCACTGCCCAAACCAAGACAGAAAACTGCCGTTATCCCAGAAACCTGTCTCAAGCCCCCTTCAGTCATTCTCCCCCTAAGGTGACACTCATCTAACTTCTATCACCCCAGATTCTGTGTGCCTATTTTTTGAACTTTATATAAATGATATCTTAGTTTTCTGTGTCTGGCTCATTTTGTTCATTTCTGTGATATTCATCCATATGCTTATACAGCAATAAAATACCCTCTTTCGTTGTATAACATCCCATTATGTGAACATACCAACATTTATTTATTCATTCTATTTATTGATGGCATTTGGGTTGTTTCTAGTTTGGTGCTACAGAATAACTATATTCAGCTTTAATAGACAGCAATTAATTTTCCAAAGTAGCTGTGCCAGTAACCTCCCCAGCAGCTGTGATTACAATTTCTTTGGTACACGTCCCACCAACACTTAGTGCTGTTAGTTTTTAAAATTATAACCATGCAGATGTGTGTGAGGTGTTTTCTTATTATAGTCTTAATTTACCTTCTCTTGATGACTAATGATGTTGAGCACATTTTTATATACTTGCTGGCAATTTGCGTCTTCTGTTTTGTGAAATACCTACTCAATTCACTCGACCATTTTTATTTTTCCTCATCAATTTGCCTTTTTCTTTATATATTCTGTATACAAGTTTGTTCTTTATGTTTTCTATATGTAAGTCCTTTCCTGGATATAAGTATTACAAATATTTGTCCCATTCTATGGTGCAAATTACTTTAAAGGTGAATTTTATTTTAGAACAGTTGTAGAGTGACAGAAAAATTGCAAAGATAGTGCACAGAATTCCTGTACATCCCATACCCAGTTCTCTCTATTATTAAATCCTACATTAGTATTTTTCATTTGTTAAAATTAATGAACCAATACTGATACATAAACATTAACTACATTTCATATTTTATTCAGATTTACTTAGTTTTTTAACTAACGTCCTTTTTCTGTTCCAGGCTCCCATCTGGGTTATCACATTACATTTAGTTGTCATGTCTCCTTAGGTTCCTCTTGGTTTTGACAGTTTATTAGACTTTTCCTTGTTTTTGATGACCTTGAGAGTCCTGAAGAGTACTGGTCAGATATATTGTATAATACCCCTCTACTGGAATGTGTCCAATGTTTTTCTTCTTTTGCATTTTGTACTTAAGGGTATACATAGAAGAAGATACAGTCAATTTACAAAACAGAAACAGATTCACAGACATGGAAAACAATCTTGTGTTTACCAAAGGGGAAGGCTGGGGAGGGATAAATTAGGAGATTGGGATTCACAGATTAAAATGGCATCATGGGCTTTGCGGAGGAAGATCACAGAGGTAAAGTGGCCTTTTCATCACATCCTATCAAGAATGCATACTACAAGCATGACTTATTGCTGGCGGTGATAACCTGATCAGCTGGCTGAGTTGGTGTTTTCTAGGTTCCTCCTCAGTTAAGTGTTTTCTCCTTTTGGGGGGAAGTCACTGTGTGCCGCCCACCCTTCAGGATTGGGAAGTTAAGTTGCTATGCCACCCATCCTTGAGGGCGGAGTATCTACAGAAATTAACTAGAAATCTTCTGCATGGGAGATTTGTCTCTTCTCCTTCATTTATTAACTTACTTCATTTATATCAATATGAACTCACAGATATTTGTTTTATTTTTGGGGTTATAATCTAAGACCATTTTATTTTGTTGCTCAAATTGTTCCAGCTCTGGCCATTGGGAGCTCTTTCAATTGGTTCCTGTGTCCCTTTGATGTCCCCCCAATATTGTGGGCTATTTTTTTGGGAGCACTTCCTTATTTTCTGGCTCTACAGAGATGCTCAGGTGTCATTTTATGTATTTTCTGTTCAAGTTCTAGAATCAGCCATTTCTTCAAGGATCCCTGATTCCTTTTATTAGAGGGAGGGCACTAGGTGGGATCATTGCTACTGGAGAGTCACTGCTTCTACACCCTTTCAGCTGATAGAGCAAGGCTGTATATGTGCATATACTAACCTGTGTATATGCACACATTTATAAATGTTTCTGTGTGTAAACATTGATATCTGCATTAGCTAAATGAGTTCATTACTGATGAGTTCATGCTCAGCTAAATGAATTTATACACAGTGTCTAATCCGTCACCACATGGATCATTCCAGCCTCTTCCACTTGCTTCTCAATAACCTCTGGCTCCAACAGTAAGAAACCTGGATCCCACCTCCCACCATCCATCCATTTAATTGTTCAATTCTGGTACACATGGATAGTGGTATCAGAATTGTTCATCCATGACTCAACTTTATATAGAGTACAGTTTCTTTTGCCTTTAGTCTTATAAAGATGAAACTCATTTGCAAAGTTGTTTAGTTTAAAACACCCACCTCCTTCAGTGAGGTTGTGTCATAAATGTGTAATACAGTTAGATTGCTTTGTCACACTCTACATTCCATCAATTTGCTAAAATTACCATTTAAGTGTTGCTACAAGTTTATGGCTCCAGTGGCTTCTGCTCAGGGTAAGCTGATCTCAGTCGCTATATTGTTCAGCATGTGCCTGTTTCTTCACATTATGGTTTTTTTGAATTTTATTTTATTTTTATACAGCAGGTTCTTATTAGTTATCCATTTTATATGTATTAGTGTATGTATTCATCCCAATTCATCACACACATTCTTCACATATTGAAGTCACTGTTTGCCCTGCAATCCCATTCCTCTGATGGATTAAGCAAATTTGTTTATATTCAGTTTGTTTATGTTTTTCTTGTTTAAGGGTGGAGATGATGACTTCCAGGCCCTTTATATGTTGGAGTTTTGGTTTGATTTTTTACACTCTTTTTTTTTTTTGTGATACGTGGGCCTCTCACTGTTGTGGCCTCTCCCGTTGCGGAGCACAGGCTCCATACGCACAGGCTCAGCGGCCATGGCTCACGGGTCCAGCTGCTCCGTGACATGTGGGATCTTCCCGGACCAGGGCACGAACCCGTGTCCCTTGCATCGGCAGGCGGACTCTCAACCACTGCGCCACCAGGGAAGCCCGATTTTTTACACTCTTAATGATGTCTTTTGATGAATTGAGATGCTTTTTAATGAAGTCTGAATTTTTACCCTTTTTGGGTATTACTTTTTCCTTCTCACTTAAGAAATCTTTGTTTTTCCAAGTTTGTGAAGCCATTTTCTATGTTCTTATCTAACAACTTTGTTGTTTTATCATTCACATTTTGATCTATGATCCATCTGAGATTGATTTTTATGTGTTGTAGAGGTGGAATTAAGATTCATTTTTTTCCCCATGTGGATTTCCAACCGATTTAGCACCACTTGCTAAAAAGTCCTTCCTTTCCCTACTGCATTGCATTGGCACCTTTATTGAAAATTAGGTGATGATTTATTTAGACTCTTTCTAGACTCTTAATTTTGTTCCAGTGGTCTATTTGTTTATCCTTGTATGAACATCACAGTGTTTAATTACTAAATCTTTACAATAAGTCTTGATATTTGGTAGTGTAATGTCTTAATATTTAGTAGTAGAAGTCTTTTAATTTTATTTTTCATCAAGATGGTCTTCTCTATCCTTGCTCCTTTCAATTTCTATAAAAAATTTAGAATCAGTTCAACAATTTTCACAAAAACGTCTGCTGAAATTTTGAATGGGATTGCATTGAATCTTAGAGAAAATTGAGAAAAATTAATGTCTTAAAAATATTGACTCTTCCTATCCATGAATATGGTATATCCCTCCATTTATTTTGGCCTTCTTAAATTTGTGTTTAGTATTTTTCTGTAGTGGTTTTACATCTCTCTCAGTAAATTAATTCCCAGGTAGTTGATATTTTTGACTTATTATAAATTATTTTTAAAGTTAATTTTCTATTTGTTTTTGTCTTGTACATAGAATAACAATTTTTATATTGTCCTTATAGCTAGTTACCTTGTTAATTTAACTTGTCTAATAGTTTTTCATAGATCCTTTAAATTTTTCCATGTACATAATCTTATTATCTATGAATAACGATGGTAATATTTCTTCCTTTCCAGTCCTCGTAGCTTTTCTTTGTTTTTCTTTTTGCAGTAATGAGGACTTCTCTTACGTTGTTGAATAAAGTCATGATAGCAGGCTTTCTTATTTTATTCTGTATGTCAGAGGGTAAAACTTACACTCTTTCAACTTTAAGTAAGACATTTGCTGTGTAGTCTTTTTTTAGGTAATATCATTGATTACATTATACTAATCAGTGATAAGTAATAAGTAACAAGAAGTTTCCTTTTCATTCTTAATTTAATAAAATTATATATATATATGTGTGTCTATACTTATAATGAGTTTTACATTTTTATCAAATGTTTTTCTGTTGGATTTTCTCCTTATTTTGTTAATATGGCTAAGTACGTTAATTGATTTTATATTTAAAAAATTTACATTTGTGGATTAAATCCAACTTGATCATAATGTTTATATTTTACAGAGTTGATTTACTAACTTTTGTAGGTGTTTCACATCTGTGTTGCAGGAGAAATCTCACTGGAATGTTCCTTTCTTGTAATATTCTTGCCAAGTATTGATATCAAGGCTATGCCAACCTCACAAAATACTTAGAAGGTGTATACTCTTCTATAAATCTCTTCAAGAGTTTGCAAAAGCTTGGTGTTAAATATTTGTAAGAATTCACTAATGAAGTCATCTGGTTCCGGCGATTTCTTTGTGAAAAGCTTTTAAATTATAGACTGTAGTAGACTATAGCTGTAGGAGCATTTAGATTTTGTTTTGTATTGTGCCAGTTTTGGCAAATTGGATTTTTAAAGGATTTTGCTCATTCAATATTATTATCTTTTTAATATCTGTAGGATCTCTAGTGAAGTCCTTTGTTTACTTCTTAAAATTGGCAATTTATGTCTTCTCTCTTTTTTATTTTTTTTTTGCGGTACGTGGGTCTCTCACTGTTGTGGCCTCTCCCGCTGTGGAGCACAGGCTCCGGACGCGCAGGCCCAGTGGCCGTGGCCCACGGGCCCGGCCGCTCCATGGCACGCGGGATCCTGCCGGACCAGGGCATGAACCCATGTCCCCTGCATCAGCATGTGGACTGCCAACCATTGCGCCACCAGGGAAGCCCTGTCTTCTCTCTTTTTCATCTTGATCAGTTTTTCCAGAGATTTTATTGATTTGATTAGCTTTTCCAAAAATCAATTTTTGGCTTTTAAAAATTCCTAATTTTTTGTTTTATATTTTATTTATTTCTGCCTTTTTTTCTTTCTCAAGTCCTCCCTTCTACCTTTTTGAATTTTAACTTTTTCTTCTTCCTTTCCTTCTTCCCTCCCTCCCTCTCCTTTCTTTCTCCCCTTCCTTCCTTCTGTACTTCTTTCTTTCTTCCTCTTTTTTCTTCTGTTTAACTTCCTGATTTATGTTGACAAACAACCTTTTGTACATTATCAGGGACCTAGTTGGTAATGGCCCAGTGAATCACTTCTGAAATCAAGCATTAAGCCCAATTGTCTTAGGATCATAGTGGTGGTTACCTATAAAATATTGTCATTAAAACAACCTCAAAAATATTAGGATTCATAATCATAATCAAATGAATTATTTATCAGAATTCACAAGGGTTCATCTTATTTTGCTTAATAATATGCTGTGAATATTTTTTCACAGCACACTAATTTTTATAACACAATTTTTAATGGCTACATAATGTTCTAGTGTAAGAACAAAGCATACTTTATTGTTACATTTAATAAACAATTTTATATTGTTGGATACGTAAGGTGTTTCTAATTTTTACGACTGATTTACTTATTGTGCTCTTACTTAGTTAGTAGATGTGCTCCTGAAAATTATGTAGAATCTAATTTTTTGTGAATTAATGGTTATTGTGGAGAGAACAACCATGGTAATTCATTGTGTTAAAAGGAGTAATTTGTTTTCTAAAATATTTGTTCCAGGGCTTCCCTGGTGGCGCAGTGGTTGAGAGTCCACGTGCCGATACAGGGGACATAGGTTCGTGCCCCGGTCCGGGAGGATTCCGCATGCCGCGGAGCGGCTGGGCTCGTGAGCCATGGCCGCTGGGCCTGCGCATCCGGACCCTGTGCTCCGCGGAGGGAGAGGCCGTGACAGTGAGAGGCCTGCATACCGCAAAAAGAAAAAATTTGTTCCAAACGTCTAAATGTTTACATAAAGTTTGACTTAAAATTGGCTGACAGCTGTGATATCATGCTCTTCACTGAAGGTAATAATTTTTTTCCTTTCTCTCTCTAACACAACCATACACACTAATTTATATTTTCGGATTTGGCCCATTGACTTTGTACAACAATAAATTGTTAGACTAAAGAGAACTTGAATTATTTTCTAGAATTTATAAAAATGAGCACTTAGACATAGGAAGATGATGTCATCTATAGTAAGAAGGAAGAAAGGGAAACAGAAGAGGAAGCTTTGCCTTTCATTGTGCTTATTGCCACCACCTGTGGCGCCTGTGTGGTGACTGACAGTTATTTCATGTGGAACCTGCTGGCTTCTTGCTTCCCTGTGCTCTGGAAATCACCTAACTTCACCCTCTGTGGGACGTCTTCCCAGCATTATCCCAAGGGGTATGAAATCGTCACCCTATTACGTGATACACCAAGGCCGGGACCACTGATGGGTTAAGTAGAGATTTTTTTATAAAGCACTTCAGAAATGAAAAATATTCTACAAATGCCAAGATTATTAAGGCACTTGGCAGCATTTCAGAAAGTGGAAATTTTTCTGCTGACTTAGGTTTTGCTTAACCTTTAAAATGAAGGTGTCAAACCCTCAAATTGCAATTTAATTCAACAAACATTTATTGAGTATATATGATTTTCAAAGTTTGTAGACTAAAATGAATAAAACTTGTTCGTCCCCTTAAGAGGTTTACTGTTTAGTGCCTGGATAGACAGACACACAGCTCCTTATAATACAGGGAAAATCCCAAAAGTTCCTCAAAGAGGTATACGGCGATCACTGTAGTTGTCAGAGCCAGAGGGCACTTCCAACCGGAGTTAACCAGAGATTGAGTTGTGGAGAAGGAGACGTCTGACCTGGGCCTTGAAGGGTGTTAACATTTTAACAGAGCAGATCCTGGGAAAAGGGCATTTTAAGCAGAGGAAACTAGGCATTTAGAGGTGGAGAAGGCATTTCATGGAAAATGGAAGTGTCTCAACTTTGCACATCCTGAGCAAAGATTGGGCTGAGGAAGTAGGATGGGGTCAGATTATAGAAGACCTTTATTACCGGGCTAAGGAGGCAGTAGAGCACTGCTGAAGGCCTTTGAGAAGGGCAAGTGAGGATACAGGGCATGATTGGACACAAAAAGTAGACACTCAATTGTTTATGGAGTCATCCAATGCATTACATTTTCTTAGGAACATTCTAATGCCAACAGCAGTTTTCTTAGATAAGTTCCTGTTTCTGCTCAAGGCAATGGGTCGAGTTTCTACGAAGATCCAGGTTGTGTTTTAAGTATATCTGACCTCTTGCTTTGGCAGAAGTGCTTTTCTTTACCTTGTCTTCACCGTTCCATGTTGGTCTCCTCCCAGCACCCCCATCCCCTTGAAGGCAAAGTCACTTCCCTAGGGGTTCACTCTTGTGCTGGCATCTCTGGTCGGGTTACTTTCCTTTTCTTACTGATTCTGAGTTCTATTGTTTCCCTTCAGATAATGGAGAACTAGGTGTACCCATGAACTTCTGTGATTCTCTTTTTTTTTCTTTTTTAAGTTTTCAGTGCTTAGCATGAATCACTGTAGAGAAAAGTGAAAAGTGCTAGTGAACAAAAACAAAGCCCTGAGGGAAGAGAGAGCAGAAGAGAGATCTTTAAAGCATTTTTTAAAACTAGCTATTCAGAAAGATAATATCTCTGCCTCAGCTTCTTCATGTGTCACAAGGAGGATGATAATGCCTACTGCATGTGTTGTTAAAAGAACTAAATGAGTTCATATTTTGAGCAAAATGGTTAGCCAACCGACTTGTACATGGTTACCACGCAGTAAAATTTCCCTTAAACAGAAGGATGAACATTCAGTAGATATCCTAAAATAATTTTATCATGGAAAAACAAGTTTGCTTTTTCTACTATCCTTATTCTACTTTTCCTCCATCTTGTTCCAGATTTCTTAAGTATTTGTAACCTTGAGAAAACATAACATAACCTCTGTGTAGAGATCCTCCTCTCTTCCAGAAACCAGCTAGTAGAAGAAAGGCCAAGTAGCAGCTGAAGAGACAACCACCTAAACTAAATTTGTATTGAAATGTTTCTTGCTTAACTCCAAATTTCATTGGTTACTTCTTATAAGTGAAGAATGGGATACCTCTTGTAAAAAATTAACTAGAGTCAGGAGGCCAGCAGGGGGCGCCCTCACACCCTGTGATGATGGCAGAGCCCAGTGGGGAGGAGAAAGACTCCTCTTCTTTCCTGGCAAGGACTCAGCCAATGAAAGCTGTGGACGCTTTGTTTACTCCAGCCGTCCCAGCTTCCTTTCCCCTCTGTGAAAGACTTCTCTATTTTTGCTGGGGACTCAGACGGTCACTCGCCATGGTTGCAGACACCAAACTGCAATTCTCTGTTGATCCTGAATAAAACCAGTTTTGCTAGAGAAATATCTGGCAGTATATTTGTTTTAGGTCAACACTCTGCACATATTTTATCTGATAAAGCTCACATATTTTACTCAGTCAATTTCAGTCATAATAGCTAGGATCAGTGATTCTCAATCAAGGGCACTTTCTTCTCCCAGGGAATAGTTGGCAAAGTCTGGAGACACTTTTATCACATCTGGGGGTTGCTGCCCATGGGTAGAGGCCAGAGATGCAGCTAAACATCCTACAGTACACACGATGGCCCTCCACACACACACACACGAACATTACTCAGGATCAGATGTTAATAGTGCCAAGGTCGAGAAACTCTGGATCATATTGAGAGGGTCTATGCTTTAGTGCCAGCTGGGAGTGAGGCTTTGAGGAGATGGTGCTAGAGAATGAGCAGGTGGAAAGTCAAGCTGACTACCTGGCATACCTGAGTGGAGGATTCTGGACCAAGGCAGGTAGGAGGAGGACCCTGTGATCCAGGGAGAATTTCTGGCAGTTGGGGTCTGAAACAAGTTTTGCTTATTTGTCAACTTGGTCAAGGCAATAGGAACAGGATATTCAGGGAATCACATGGCTGTAGGGAAGGGCTTGCTGTCATGTTTCTTCGGATGGAGACCCTCCCAAAAGGTATGAATGGTGACCTGGGCCAGGTTGAGGGGAGAATCCAGTGTTGATTAGCTCAGCGTTTGTGGGCACATTGCAGTAAAGTCAAGAAAGCAGGAAGAAAACATGACCCGGAGCCAGAATCATTTAGAATATTTGCAATGCGATAGATATAAGTGGTGGGTTTAAAATATGTGCAAAATTCCTCGATATTCCCTTCAAAGGGGGAGCCTAATTCTCTTCCATTTGAGTTTGGGTTGGGCTTAGTGATTTAGGTCTAATGATGGGCTAAAAAAGAAATAATGGAACATGACCTCCGTGGCTAGGTTACAAGATTCATGGCCTCCACCTTCTTCTCTCTTTTTGGATCACTTTCTCTGGGGGAAGCTAGCTGTAGTGTCATGAGGACACTCAGGTAGACTCATGAAGACATATGAGGTAAGAAACTGAGGCCAACAGCCATGTGAGTGAACCACCGTGAAGCAGGTCCTCAGCCCTGGTGGAATGCTCAGATGACTGCTTGAGGACACATGGAGACTCTGAGCCAGAACTCCCAGCTGAGCCGCTTTCGTATTCCTGACCCGCGGAAACCGTGTGATAATACATTCTTGGTGTTTTAAGGTGGCAGATTTTGAGGTAGTTTGTTAAACAGCAATATATAACTAACATAAATATTCAGGAGTGAGTTTTTTCATTAAGTATTGTTCTAGATAGTATGCAGGAGGTTTAGGTGTAACTTTTAAGGAGTAGAGGTGTCATTGCCTCTTCATTTTAAGAGATAGAATTTTGATTCAGAATTGTGTGGTTAGGAATACGGACTTGTGAACAGACTGCCAGGATTCCAATGCTGATTCCCACTTACTAGCTTTGTGACCCTGGGCAACTTAACCTCTCAGGATTCAGTTTGCTCATTTTTAAAACAAAGATAAGGATTAATAGTTGTAAGGTGCTTATGAGAGTGTCTGGAACATAGTAAGCATGAAATAAACATTAGCTGTTATTATTATTTCTGTAGTTGTATCACCTTACACTCAGAAGGTGATTCACATTTATAAAATACTCTGCGTATGTTATTGGAAAGCTTGGAGCCTGGGTCAGAATGGGCCCAATGAATGAATTCTCAAATTTAGCATAAAGGGCTATCTTTATGTGGGACCCTGTCCCACACAGTTTTCAGGCTGGCCTGGAGGCTGCAGCACTTAATGCCAACTGTGTGGTTGTTGCTTGTTAACTATTGTCATGAGAACAACCTCAAATACATTTGTGTGAGAGGCACGTAAAATGGTCGTAAAATGTTCATATTTTTTGACCGCTTGGCTCTTAATGAATACTCTTTCCCCTGAACTCTTAAAGAAAATTTATCTAATTTTAGTGCCAGGTACATTAACTTTTCAAAGAAGGAGATGTGATCTCAAATGTCATGTGCCCTTACATACAATACATTTTTACCCACTGGTTAAGGTTGATTAATGATGTTATATGGATTTCAAGTAATTGGCACAAATCTGGAACTTGAAATATAAAATTTCAAAATAGAATTTAAATTTACCAAAACTCTTCTCAAAACTACCTTTCTGTTTAAATGAGTATCAGTCCTGCGCCTGACCATTTGCTATCTCTGTTACTTGCACCTGTGAGCTTTCAGAATAAACCCATTGTCATGCACTGAATTCTTGTGTCCCCTCCAAGATGCATAGATGAAAACCTACCCCCCACAATTAATGGTACAAAGAGGCGGAGTCTTTGGAGGCAATTAGTATTAGGTGGGCTTGCTTCTGAGGGCACAATGAGAAGTCAGCCACCTGCAGCTCACAAGAGGGTCCTCACCAGAACCTGACCGTGGGGCACCCTGACCTGGGATTTCCAGCAGCCAGAATATTGAGAAATGAATTTCTGTTGTCGATAAGCCATTCAGTTTATGGTATTTGTTATGCAGCCTCAGCTGACACCAGGCATATTTACTAGACAGCATCACACTCAAGCCAACTGTGTGTCTAAGGGGAGAGTAGGGCAGAGCAATGCATCACTTTGGGTTTTTTTCTTTTTTTCCCCTAATCTTGAAATAGCACAATAAGTGGAGAGAAATTTTAGAAAATTTTGCTGGAAAAATAAAATGTGAGAAAATATACCAAGAGCATGTCTTTCTTGCTTAGAAATGGAAATGGCAGATTTCCATCATGTTTATCAGAAAGAAGGAAGAATAAAATCAAAGCATTTGAACTGCATGTGCTTTTAAAATGTAGAAAGAGCTGTACTGTTCAAGAGACATAGTAAATCAAAAAAAGACAGCTTGGCACATTTTACTGTGTGGGGAGGAAACTTAACTTTGCCAAAACTGACACTATTTAGAAAATCACAATACCACCTCTAATCACGGTGTATCTTGTATGGGTCTAACCTGTTTGCTTCACAGATTTTATTGAAATCAGTCTGACTTTCTTTTGTCATTTTTACTAGGATAAATCCTTAAGCAACTGCATTTCAAATTCCTTCTTGATATAAACTGTAGAAGTGATAGAAAGAAGAGAGGAAACTATTTGGGGAAAAATGCTCTCCTTTTTGTATGAAGAAAAAAATTTTGAAATAAATAACTATATTTTGTTTTTCTATAAATAGGGATAATAATATTTTCAACTTTATAGGGTTGTTATCAAAATGAGTTATCATTATGAGTTAATATTAATAAAGAATTTAGAACAGTGCCTTGTTCATAATGCATGTTATATCAGAGCTGGTTAAGTGCATAAATAAGAGAATTTTTAGGATGCAATTGTTTAGGGTAGAAATAAGTGTTAGTGATAATGTGGCATGAGGTAGGTCACCAGAGGTGTAATAGGAGGGTGACAGGCACCTAAACGTTCATTTGTGTGATGACTTCTGTTTGTTTCTTAGCAAACGAAGTTGACCCAAACCATTCAGACAGGTCTGCAGAGGTCTTCCGAGCAGACAAGGACAGGAGATGGGTTGCTTGAGTGCTGAAAATTCTTTGCTCTTCTTTCCGTTGTTAGGGCTTCACCCCTCCTTGCCTGGTTCTAGGAGAGGCTTTCGGATTTTTCTTTAAGGCTTTTTTGTTAAATTTCTTCCATCAGAATGTTCCCTAACCTTATTATCTTGCTTACTGAATTAGAAGAGTACAGTTTTAACATGGTGTATCGCCCCGGAACATGTGCTCACCCACTCATGCACTCACAGGAATATCCCCTGGCATGAATGCTGGATGAGTTTCAACTAAAGTTTGGATTTATTTTTTGTCAGAATTCACCTCCAGGGCAATTATTCAGTTAAGGGAAGGAGGGGCTGGGTACTCTGATTCTCTCTGAAGTAGGCTTAAACTTTCTGCGATAATATCAACAACTCACATTTGCTTCTGGCTTTACAATTAAAAAATACTTTCTGGAAATTATCCCTTTTGATTCTCATAACAATCCTATAAAGTATTAATATTGTTCACTTTTATCTGCAGGGAAAACGGAGCCTCAGAGATTAAATTAACTACTCCAGTACCACCACTATAGGTAGAGTTAAGAGTTTCCAGACCTAAACTTTCTTCCCAACTTGCTTTCAGGCTATCACTCAGGGTTTTATTTTTAAAACCAGAATCAAGGCAAAAAAATTCAATATGGTTAGCAGTTTTGTTTGTTTGTTAGTTTACTTTCCTCTCTCTCTCTCCCTTTTTATGTTTCACCCTCTCTCCATAGTTGCTTAAAAGAACAAGTTTGAATATCATTTAGCCACACATTAATGCCTTTAGCTTGAGTTTTTTAGACCCTGTGGGAGGAAAAATTCCAGAGCTGTCTCCTATGATTCCCATTCCCTAGTTATCCCATCAAATAGTTGTCTACGTACTGCTGGACAGGGACTCTGCAGTTGTAATTAAGGTTACTAATCAGTTGGCTTTAAAATAGGGAGATTATCTTGGATTTTCTGAGTGCATCCATTGTGACACATGAGCCCTTTGAAAGCTGGAGAGGAAATAGAAGAGAAAAAGCCAGAGGAATTCAAAGTGTGTTGACTCCATATTTTGTTGCTGGCTTGAAGGAGGAGGCCAGAGAGGAATTTTGCCAAGCACTAGTGAGCTTGGGTCAGGATGCTGAGCCCCAGGTGAGGACTGCGGCCCTGCCTGGTACGGTGGTTCCAGCCTGGTGAGACCCTGGACAGAGAATCCAGCCACGCTGTGCTGGACTTTTGGCCTACAGATCTGTGAGATAATAAATGAGTACTGTTTTTTGTTTTTTGTTTTTGTTTTGCAGTACGCTGGCCTCTCACTGTTGTGGCCTCTCCCGTTGCGGAGCACAGGCTCCAGACGTGCAGGCTCAGCAGCCATGGCTCACAGGCCCAGCTGCTCTGCGGCATGTGGGATCTTCCCGGACCGGGGCACGAACCCAGGTCCCCTGCATCGGCAGGCAGACTCTCAACCACTGCGCCACCAGGGAAGCCCAATGAGTACTGTTTTAATATGCTAACTATGTGATAATTTGTTATGCAGCATTAGAAAACTAACACAGATATGTACATTTAAGTCTATATAATTCGAAAGAGAATATGTGAAATTTTTATTTACCACATTCTCGGCCTCACTGGACACTGAGATGAGAGAATGATAAAAATCTCCATTCATCATTGTCAAAAAACACATGGCTCCAGGGGATTCTAAATAGCTTCTAAATTTAAGGGAATTCTACTACTCCCTAAGCAGCAGTAACATTACTCTACCTGGTAATAAAAGGAGTTTGAGTCACTTCAAGAGGTTGTGCATTTGGGTGATTCCAGTAGTGATGATGTTGTCTGCCAAGATGCCTACATGCTATTTCACCTACCTACAGTGGCCAGGGCCACACACTTCTCACCATAGGGAGTCTGTGGCCTTTTTTTTTTTTCTTTTGTGTGACTCTAATTGACCCCATGGCAATGAACCGAAGATCCCAGCCTCCTTTGTAAGAGTAGAAAAAAACACAGCCAGCACCTAAGTGCCATCCATTGGGCATTTGGTTTGGACCATGCGTTCTATTCCCAGAGATTATAGGCTGAATTGTGTCCCTCAAAAATTCATATGCTGAAACCCTAAACCCCTATTACCTTTTCTGGAGTAGGGTCATGGCAGTGGTAATAAATTAAAATGAGATCATGCTGGAGTAGGGTAGAACACCCCAGTCCAATTTTACTGGTATCCTTATATCCATAAAAAGGGAAAATTTCGACACAGATATACACACACAGGGAGAATGCCATGTGGAAATAAAGGCAGATATTGGGATGATGCAGCAAAAGCCAAGGAACACCAAACATGCCAGAAAACCACCAAAAGCTAGGAGAGAGGCCTGGAACAGATCTCTCCTCACTGTCCTTAGAAGGAACCAACACTTCCAACACCTTGATCTTGGACTCCTAGCCTCCAGAACTGTAAGACTATACATTTCTGCTCTGTAAGCTACTCAGTTTGCGGTACTTTGTTATGGCAGCCCTAGCAAACCAATATACTGCGTGATATAGAAACTATTCCCAGACCAGCCTTCATTACAGCTAAAGAATGATGGGGTAACCTGTTACACAGGCTTGTGTCAATCTAGTTGTAATTTTGACCTTGATGGCAAAATTTTTCTGACACAACCAAGGTGTTCAGCAATCTGGTGTCATCTCTAAACCTTTTCCAGATCAAGTCTGCCTGTATGATCCTATATTCATCAGGTACCCTGAAGCCCCACATGGAGGTGACAGCACCTAAGATAAGCACGTGACTCATTGATTTGAGATGGGCCAAATTCTGAGAAATATTTTATTGCTTGTCATAAAAATGTGTTAAGTAAGACCACAAAAAGTATTTTCAAAGAACTACCATAGTTTCATGAACAATCAAGGCAATGGGTTTTCTGAAGTTAACAAAATCGACTTATTGGTCCTTTACATCAATATAAAAGTTTAGAATAGGGAAAATACTCAGCACTAAGCTTTTACTAATTCTAATAGCTTCTTGTATCAAACGCAAGAAATGCCAAGTATGTTTTTGTTTCTGTTTTTGCGGTACACAGGCCTCTCACTGTTGTGGCCTCTCCCATTGTGGAGCACAGGCTCTGGACGCGCAGGCTCAGCGGCCATGGCTCACGGGCCCAGCCGCTCCGCGGCATGTGGGATCTTCCCGGACCGGAGCATGAACCCGTGTCCCCTGCATCGGCAGGCGGACTCTCAACCACTGCACCACCAGGGAAGCCCGCCAAGTATGTTTGACAACATTTGTCTGTAAAATAGAACATACATTTAAGAACAAAATGTTTTCTTATCTATGTATTTAGCAACCTTGAAAGTTAAGGTTAGATGACAGAGAGAAAAAGGAAAAATCTAAGATTTGGGAAACAAGTGTTCCATGTCCTGTTCCTGATGTTAGGCACAGTTTTGGGCCATCATTGTGACCTTCCTCTGGTTCTTCATCTGTGAAATGGAAGTGGGTTGGCTGCCATGATATTCTTCCCCGGAATGTTATGATGAGATAACTGTGGAAGTTCTTTAAGTTCTTTGGAAAATATATCCAGTATGTATTTTCCCAAGGAAATATGAAAACTATTTCTGTACATGCGTGTGTGAAAACTCATCTGGTACTGTGGCTTCTAAGTCATCAACTTATTGGAATCGTTTTCTATAAAGATTTGGTTGAAAAGAGAGGAAAGTGAGTGGGGCATGGAGGCTACAAGGGAGCAGTGGATGCCCTGTGTCAGGGCACCAAGGCAGGAAGGAGACCAGGAGGGGCGGCTTGACTGTTACGAGGGTCTACATTTAGTACTAATACTGATATTATCAATGCCTATGACATTTTGCAAAAATGCTGAGGTTGGGATGATTGGTAAGCTGGGACAAAGTGAGAGAGTGGCATGGACATATATACAGTACCGAATATAAAATAGATAGCTAGTGGGAAGCAGCCGCATAGCACAGGGAGATCAGCTCGGTGCTCTGTGACCACCTAGAAGGGTGGGATATGGAGGGTGGGAGGGAGACGCAAGAAGGAGGGGATATGGGGATATATGTATAGCTGATTCACTTTGTTACACAGCAGAAACTAACACAACATTGTAAAGCAATTATACTCCAATAAAGATGTTTAAAAAAATAAATAAATAAAAAATAAAAAAATAAAAAATAAAAAAATAAAAACCATTTCCAGGGTTACCTCCCCTCACTGTGTGACCGTTGCAAAAAAGCTTTAGTCTGCTGTAAGCTGGTAATCCGTTAATACATGGATACCCTGGTGGGGAAAATAAAATTGGATTGTATACCTTAAAAAAAAAAATGCTGAGGTTGGGATGACTTTATATATGTACGTATATGCACACACACACTCTGAAGCTTCATATAATGAGGCCATGTATAACAAGCGCTTTATATAAAGTCTAAAGCAATATGGAAAGACACACATAAGGCTTTCTAGTTTTGAAAGGTTTATCTTGCAGCCTTCACCCTGACATCGATTCACCTGCATTCACAGATTCAGAGCGGTAAGAAATCCCTGAATTACAGGGTTGTGTGTACCAGAAATTCAAGCGGGGTAACTGGGGCAGATTGACCCAAAACAGCTCCTTATAAAACCTTACTCATTCTTCCAGGCTCAGTCACTTTTTTCCATGGAGTGTTTCTGACCTCCCACTTCCCATTCTGATGCCCCCTGCACACAACTGATTCATTTCACGCCCGTAAACTTATCACGTGGTATTAGCTCAGAAATCGCTTTCCCTTCCTCTCTCACAAGCTTTTGGTGCTGAGGTCACAGTAGCGAGTGGTAGGGCAGACCCTGGCAGGGACTGGATCTCCGCCCCTCCTCGACGCCACGCAGAATGCCTGCAGCTCAGGCACAGGCAATGGACCTATTTGATTCCATGAATGCCGTGTGTTTATTCAGGACATAGACCTGTGCCTGTCTTCAGTCAAGTTCTCACTTCTGCCTCTAATCTTTTCTGTAATGGGCCCGATAGTAAATATTTCCAGCTTTGTGGGTCATGTGGTCTCTGTTTGCTCTGCTATCACAAGCGCAACCATAGACAAATGGACATGGATGTGTTCTGATAAAACCTTATTTGCAAATATAGGCGTTGGGCCAGATCTAATCACTCGTCCTGCCTTTTTTTCTCTCCCTTCCTATTTTTCTGAGTTAAACTATTATCAAGATCCCTACCTAAGGCCTGGCAGTCGTGTCTATAACTGTACACTGAATGAGTGAACGGACTTCCACACAATTTGATGCTGTGCAGTGTCTAGGAGCTCGGGCTCTGTGATCAGATTTGTACTGAAACCCTATCTTGGCCACTAATTAGCTTTGCGACTGCAGGCAAGTCCCTCAACTTCTGTAAGGCTCATCTGTAATACGCAGGTGACAGTATTTACCTTACAGGGTTATTTGAAGACAGAATCTCATATATAATTAATTATCCTTATGATTTTTTTATGTCTTTTTTTGTTTATGTCCGCTATTTACAGGGACCATCTTTATTCACATTTATATCTTCAGAACCTAGTGCAAGGCACCCTGATCTGGCAGTGGGTAACTTAGTGTTGGATAAATGGTAGGATCATGGCAGGTCACTGGAATTTTTGCAGAGACTTTCATAGAGCAGTTTTAGGTTCACAGCAAAATGGAGAGGAAGGCGCAGAGATTTGTAATATGCCCGCACCCCAAAATGCATAGCTTCCCCCATTATCAACATCCTCCCCATTGATGAACCCATATCGATGAACATCACAATATGATTTTACATAAAAATATAGTTGGGGATAGAGGAAGAGTCTGTCACGCAGGGAGGCCACTTTTGGACTCATATCCTAGAGAAAACATATTTTGGTTCTACTGATTTATTCAAATAAGAAGCAAGGGTCACAGAGATCTGCTCTCGGGGGTGTTTCCTGCCAGGACATGAGCTCTTGACACTGGGTGAATATTTCACATCCCTGCCTTAGGTCAGGCCACGCTGACTGTTAGCTACCAGTGAGACGTGTGCTACCAGCCTAAGGTCCACATCTGCCTCACCTGAGATAAAAGCGTCTTTAACTTTCTTCCTCTCAGGGAAAAAGGCATCAGCAGTCTGTGAAATTGCTTCTTGAAAATCAGATATAGGTTTTGCTCTTTGGGCAAACTCAGTGCTCCTCAAAATTTACTGAATTCTTGAAAAGAATATTTCTTAATGGACAATTTCACTTTGCTATGATATTGAAAGTAGCTTATGAAATTCTCACATGCAAGATTTTAACATTTTCATATAATTAAAAAATAATATATACATATTGTATGAAAGTCAGAAAATACATCAAAGAGCTGAGAGGATAACAGGAATCAAGATAAATATTCTGGATTTCTGGCTATACATATACACACGTATCTATGTGCATATATACATATATTGAGTTATTCTAAGTGTTCAAATGTATTGTGTCATTTAATTTTCATGATACCTCAGTGAGTTAAGTACAATTACTCTTTCCATTTCACAGATGAGGAAAATGAGGCTTAAAGAGACTAAAAGACTTGACTGAATTCATACAGATAATTGTGGAACCTGAATTTTAACTCAGATGCTGTGATTTGCATTTCTGTTCTTCAGTCTCTGTGGGGTGTGTGTGTGTGTGTGTGCGCACACACATATGTACAAAACATTTACGGTCATATTGTATATACTCTGTGGAAACCTGTTTTTTAATTGGTTATAAATATTTCCGATGTCATTAATATTTTTCTATGACATAATTTTGGGTTATGGCATAGTTATCCATTGTAAAGCAGGATTTATTTATTTAAAAACACATCGTTAGACATTAAAGACATTCTCTGACGAATATCAATACTCATAAGTATAATGGTGTCTACAGAATTCTTCCCTAGAAGGAAATTGCTGGGTCAAATGATATGCAAATTTTAAGCCTTTCAATATATATTGAACAAAGTGTTCTAAGAATTGTTGCAACTTCTTCCTCTAAAACAGAGGTTTGTCTTACCAGACCTGGCCCAATGCCTGTATTTGCAAATAAAGTTTTATCAGAACACATCCATGTCCATTTGTCTATGGTTGCACTTGTGATAGCAGAGCAAACAGAGACCACATGACCCACAAAGCTGGAAATATTTACTATCGGGCCTGTTACAGAAAAGATTTACAATCCTCTCTCTACATAGTAGATTATAAAAAGTATAAGTTTCCTTGCATTCCTGCCCATCTTGGATATAAATAAGTAGATGGACAGGTGTATATATATATATATATATATATATATATATATATATATGTGTGTGTGTGTGTATATATATATATTTATATATATATATATATATATATATATATATATACAGTCACAAATTTGGTAGGCTAGATTAGTATTTCAATGTAGAAAAGAAAATTTCTTACATTTACTGTCCAGTTGCCTTTCTTCTTTTGTGTCCATTATCCTTTTTTTAGTATTTTTACTCTTTATTTGCCATTTTGTTTGTTGAATTCTTTATAAATTAAAGATGTCTACAAATTTCCCAATAGATGTATTTCCCTTTGAGTCATCTGTCTTTCATGTTATTTACAATGGCTTTTGTTATACAGGAGGTTTGGATTGTTTTGTAGTGAAATCTGCCACTACAGGGAAATTTTTATTTAGGATTCCTTCCTTCAATTAAATTTTACTTAGGAAACCCTGTTTTCCCTTGTGCTTTGTGCAATTCACACGTATTTTTACTTGGCTCTTTTATAATGTACTTATTTATTTTTGTATTCATTTATTACTGTTATTTCTTTAATTTATCTGGACTATATTTTGAATGAGGCTTTCAAGTGAGGAACTAGTTTAAAATATCTAGACAGGCAATTATCCAGCCTTACTGATGGGACAGTCTTTCACTACTGATTCATAATTCCACTGTTATCACCTGCTAAATTCTGGTTCACATGAGTGTCTGCTTCTGACTTCTGTGATAGTTCACTCATGTCTGTTCTCAGGTTATCCACTAAATTCGTACTCAGTTTTAATTGATGAACAAAATCCCCTCATTACATTTTTATAATTTTTTTTGCATCTTCTATCCTGTTTATTCTTTCAACGGAATGAAATTTTAAATCACTTTTTCATTTTTAAAAAAAATCAGGATTTAAGTTGAAATTCATTAGAACAATTATTTGAAAGGGATTGAAATCTACCATGTTAAGTCTTTCCATTGAGTCAGATTCTGTTATGTTTCTGAGAAATATTCAGTAGTTTATGCAGTATAGATCCTGCACACATTTTCAAATGTTTATTCCTACATAAATCAAATTCTCTTGTGCTAATAAACTTTCATCCATTACGTTTTCTAAATGGATGCTCTTGGTATTTGAAAAAAGCTATTATTTTTCTAACAGGTTACTTTTGTGTCTTCTCTTAATACTTGAGTTATTCCTCAGTTGATTCATTTGGGTTTTCTAGGTAGAGAATCTTTTAAAATATTATACTTCTGATTTAAGGTTTTTATTGTGTCGGTCAGAAATTTTAGATAGTGTCAAGCCCTAGGAGCAGCTGTGTGCATCTTACCTGTGCATTGTTCCTCATTTAAAAGTAATTCCTTGAATGTTTCTCAGTTATACCTGAGGTTGGCTACTGGGTTAATATACACTTTCTATGTCACGTTAAGGAAGTATTCTGCTATTCCTATCATATTAGGGAGTTAGTTGTTTAAAGATAAGTGTTTGCTGAAATTTAGCAAGTGGGTTTAGATATCTGTCAACACAATTTGTTAGTCTGAGCTTTTCTTTTTGATCTATGCATAGGAAATGTTATATGAATAAGTCCCTAATGTTAAACCATCTTTGCTCCCATGGAATAAGTCCTACTTGCCATGGGGTATCATTTTTTATACAGTGTTGAGTTTGATATAATAGCATTTTGTTTATTATTTTTAAAACTATAGTTATGATGAAAATGAACTGTAGTTTTAGTTTTATCTTTTTTAGGTGTTGTTTTTACCAGTTTGGTAACATAAACTCAGGTGACTTCATGCTTTCTGTTGCGGTGGTAAGAACATTTAACGCTAGATCTAACTTCATAATAAAATTTGAAGTGAACAATACAGTATTGTTAACTATAGGGGTGACGTCATACAGCAGATCTCTAGAACTTCGTCTTGCGTAACTGAAACTTTATACCCATTGGATAGCAACCCCGACTTCTCCCTGCCCCCACCCCCTGGCAAATACCATTCTCTGCTTCTCTGAGTTTGCCTATTTTAGAGAGTTCATATAAGTGGAATCATGCAGCGTTTGTCCACTTGTCCTTCTGTGACTGGCTCATTTCATTTAGCATAGTGTCCAGTTTCATCCATCTTGTCATATATGACAGGATTTTCTTTTTTCTAAAGGCTAAATAGTATTCCATTGTGTGTATATACCACATTTGATTCATTCATTCATCCACCAGTGGACACTTTGGTTGTTTCCATGTCTTGGCTATTGTGAATAGAGCTGCAGTGAACATGGGGGTGCAAATCTCTCTTCAAGATCCTCATTTCAATTCTTTGGGATAAATACCCAGAAAAGGGATTTCTGGATCATGTGGTGGCTCTATTTTTATTTTTCTGGGAAACCTCCGTATCAGCTGTGCCGCTTTACGTTCCCACAAACAGTGTACGAGGGTTCTCCATAACCTCCCCAACGCTTACCTTTTTTATTTTTTTAGGACAGTCATCCTGACAGGTGTAGCTGCTATCTCACTGTGGTTTTGATTTGCATTTCCTTGATGATTAGTAAAGTTGAGCATCTTTTTATCTACCTCTTGGCCATTTGTATGTCTTCTTCGGAGAAATTTTTATTCAAGGTCTTTGCTCATTTGTTAATAAACATTCTGGAACAGCTTATGTAGCATGACAGTTATTAAAATTTAACAGAACTTCCTAGTAAATTCTGTGGACCTAGTGACTTTTATAAGGTTGCCAGTAATGTTTTAAATTGGCTTTTCTCTGGCTAGTGATTTCTTCCAATATCTTAAAAGTTTTGGATGAATTTAAGAAGTATGCCCAATCAGAATATGATGAACTGTCCTGGGTACACAGCTTGAAGAGGACAGGACCTGTATGCAAGTAAACTTTTCTAAATCACTTGTTTTCAGTAACATCTTCCTGCTCTCAAAATTCCTGGAGTCTACCAGCCCAGACACACTCTGCATTACCATCTCTAGGGGGATAAATCTCTGGTCTTCTGCGAGGTGGGAGAGAAGCAGTTGCTGGGCTGCAATTGGGGAAGGGATTCTTTTGTTTTTAATCTCATCCTCAGAGGCAGCTGGTACTGCCAATGGCTGAGTGTTTGGTGGGATTCTGTAGGGTAAACTGGCTGGCTGTACCCACCACTGGCTTCAGATTCAGCTCTTTGGATCTGTTAAGTCAATTACTATTCATTCATCTGTTTCCCCGTTTCCCAAGTTCTGTCACATCTGCTCATCTCTTTGTCCTTGTGGATTTATACTGTTTAAAAGTCACTTTTAGTGGAATTTTGTGACAGCCGATGAAGCCACCTGCATTATTTACTTCCATTTGTTTGTTTGTCTTCTCTTTTTGTTTTTATAACTTTTTACATTAAAAAAATTTCAAGTCTATGGAAAGTTTCAAGAACATTTCCCTTAGATGCATCAATTGTTAACATTTTTACCACACTTGCTTTATCTCTCTACATATCGTTGATGTATTATTAGTATTTTGATAAACAATTGGAGAGTAGATTGCAGATGTCATGATCCTTTAGATGTTTTCTTACCTAGTCATAACACAATGAAAGTATTCAGGAAATTTGGCACTGTTGCAACACTGATGCAATATTGTATCTAAAAGACAGCCAGCCTGCATTCAAACTTTGCCAGTGTTCCCAGCAGTGTCTCTACAGCAGCTTGGTTCTTACACTGAATCTAGTTGTCCTGTTGCTTTGGTATCCTGGATGAGGAACAGTTCCTTTCATTTGAAAAGCTTCCTCAGCCTTTCTTCAATTTTCAGGACACTGACACTTTTGAAGAGCACCAGTCAGTTGTCTGGACCGTGTTCCTCATTTTTATCTATCTGACTGACTCCCCATGATGAATTCCCCATTAGCATTTCTGGCGAGAATGCTACTAAGTGATGCTGTGTCCTTCTAGTTGTCACATCAGGAGTCACCTGTTGTCAATGTCTCCCATTACTGGTGATGTTAAATTTCACCACATTTACAGACTGAACTGTGTCCCTCCCCAACTCATATGTTGAGCCTTTAACCCCCAATAAGACTGTATTGGAAGACTGGGCCTTTATGGAGGTAATTAAGGTTAAATGAATTCAGAAGAGTGGGGCCCTGACTGTATAGGACTGATGTCCTTATAAGAGGAGGAAGGGACACCAGGAGCATGTGTGCACAGAGGGAAGGCCACATGAGGACACAGCAAGAAGGTGGTTGTCTGCAAGCCAAGAAGAGAGACCTCACTATAAACCAACCCTGCTGGCACTTTGACCTGGGACCTCCAGCCTCCAGAAATGTGAGAAGATAAACGCCTGTTTCTCAAGCTATGCAGTCTGTGGTATTCCGTTATAGCAACATGAGCAAGTTAATAAAACTACTTAGTTAAGTTTCTGTCTGCAAGAGTTCCCCATTTTATTTTAAAGGAAGTTTTATCTTCCTTTGTAATCAACAGAATATTTCAGGAGATACTTTGAGGTTGTGTAGATATCTTATTATCTAATGTGTAGTACTTTTTACTGCCATTATTCTTTTGGATGATCAAAATGTCCCAGATCCAGCCAGTGTCACCTCCTTCAGGCTGACTTCTTATTCTCTGGCACAAGGTGTTCTTTCCTACTCCACCTCCTATTTCCTTCCAACTTCACACCTGGAACTGGCCATTTCTCCAAGGAACCCACGTTCCTCTTACTGGGGCACATGGATGCACATTGCTGCTGAGGTGTCATTGTTTCTATACCCTTTCGGAAAACAGAGCCAGGAAAAACATTTTTTTAAGGAATGACTTCATACCAATACCTGAAATTCCATACAGTTTTTTCTCATCTTCCTTTATTCTAATTCATATTTTATTTCCCTTTTGATGGCTTTTATTTGCTAATAAACTGACAAATGATGTCAAGTTCAGCTGAGACCATGGAAGTGAAAGAAATAGTTGGAGTTTTGAGGAAAAAGGAGATGCATTATTAGAGAGTAAACTGATTACAAGGATATAGTAGGATTATGAGGTATGCTTGAGGGCCCACTTAAGGTTTGGAGGAATAAAGTGGATCTAATCTGTACACATGTGTGTTTTTTTGTAAGCCAATGTCTAAAGCTCAAGAACCAGCCTGGAGTAAAGAGAGAACTGAGTTTAATCAAGTTCAGATTTTGCCGACCTACATGAAGTCAAGGAATTTTCGAGTAAATGCAAGAGAGGGGTTAAAATGATCATGGAGTCTAACTAGATAAGCAGGTGAGGGGGAAGATGAACAGTGGAAAAGCGGTAGGATAAATGGACAGCACAGAGGGAGAGAGTCCAAGGAAGTTGGCTGGAAAGATGAATGGTGGTGATCGGAAAGGCAGATCCCTGCGATGGGCAGTCAGGAACTGCTGCTGCTGTTGTCAGTGTTGACATTTGACCGCGGGATGCGTGCGACAAGACCACTGGAGGAGAAAAAATAAAGAAATTGAGAGGCTAGTGTTTGGATGGGACCATTCCTGTTGATATTGAAATAATGAAGAGTCACCATAGGAGTAGTGGTAACAGTAAAATGGAGCACGACTCTACGGTCATTCCTCCCCCAGGTCCTCTGCCTGCCTTTTTTTTTTTTTTTTTTTTTGGGGCACAGGCCTCTCACTGCTGTGGCCTTTCCTGTTGCGGAGCACAGGCTCCGGACGCGCAGGCTCAGTGGCCATGGCTCACGGGCCCAGGCGCTCCGCGACATGTGGGATCTTCCCGGACCGGGGCACGAACCCGAGTCCCCCGCATCGGCAGGCGGACTCTCCACCACTGCGCCACCAGGGAAGCCCTCTGCCTGCCTTTTGTCTGTAGAAAAACTTTAGCCAAAGCATAAGTTTAATCAGAGAAATGAGAAAATGCAGAAGCAAAGGAAAGCAGTCAAATAAGACCAAATAATAATATAGTCATTAATCAAAGTCAAGGACATTTAATTCCTCCTCAAGGGTTATATACAATATTCTGAGCCATGTCTTTTGAGCTCTTTTGTAGATACTGAAAACTTCCCCAGGTGGAAGAAGTTAAGTGCATGATGACCAGACTATAACCATGACATAAGCTGCCACAGTTCCGAGAACTGGCCTCAAGAAATGGGAACAAATCGACCCTGGAACTGAAAACAAACTGTATTTAAAACGATCAAGATGACATTGATCTGACCAGGGCAGGACCAATTTCAAGACGACTGTCAGAGCTGCCTGTGCTCTTTCTGCATGTAGCCCCCTCCCTCTGCCTGTGCACCCCTGAAACTCCCCTTTAAAAGCTCTTGTCCATTTGCAGTGACATGGATGGATCTAGAGATTGCAGTACTGAGTGGAGTAAGTCAGACAGAGAAACACAAACATCATATTACATCACTTACATGTGGGATCTAAAAAAATGGTACGAATGAACTTATTTACGAAACAAAAAATGGAGTCACAGATGTAGAAAACAGACTTATACTTACCAAAGGGGGAAAGGGGAGCGGGGAGGGATAAACTGGGAGATTGGGACTGACATATACACACTACTATATATAAGATCACTAATAAGGGCCTACTGTAGAGCACAGAAAACTCTACTCAGTACTCAGTAATGACCTATATGGGAGAAGAATCTAAAAAAAGTTGATATATGTAAAACAGATTTGCTTTGCTTCACAGCAGAAAATAACACAACATTGTAAATCAACTATACTCCAATAAAAATCAATTTAAATAAAAAATTAAAATAAAATCTCTTGCCCACCGACTGGCAGGGGGAAGTCGGCCTTTGGATATGTCTGCCCTTTCCCCCGGTTGCCAGTCTCTGAAATAAAACAAGCTTTCTTTTCCACTAACCTTGCCTCTTGAGTATTGGCCTTCAAGCAGCAAGCAGCTGACCCGACTTTCAGTAACAACTAGGAAAGTCACAAACAAGGTGCTAACACCTGGAAGAGGGTTGACTAGGGACTCAGTAGACAGCTCCCACAGGTGACATGTGCTTCAAAGGGGGTAGAGATTTATGAGAAAAGAGGCGAGAAAATTGTCTGAAGGTGTCCACAGGGATCAAGGAGGACCCACCCTACCTCCAGACCCTGAAGTATATGCAACGTTGGAGGAAAAGGTCCTACTGGAGCAGCTACTGGCATAGTCCTCAGGGTGGGATCAGATTTCTCCAGCAGAGGGTAAAGCAAAGGCTCTGTTGTGAGTTTGAGGGTGAAGGATATTTTGCTGATATTAAGCTGCAAGTTACAGAATTCCCAGCTTAGAAAGTCTCAGAGGGGTTAGAGCATGGATAGGATTAGGGGATCTACAGAGCTGTGTATGATGATTCCAGGTTAGAAAAGATAACCCGAGGGCTTCCCTGGTGGCGCAGTGGTTGAGAGTCCGCCTGCCGATGCAGGGGACACGGGTTCGTGACCCGGTCCGGGAAGATCCCGCATGCCGCGGAGCGGCTGGGCCCATGAGCCATGCCTGCTGAGCCTGCGCGTCCGGAGCCTGTGCTCTGCAACGGGAGAGGCCGCAACAGTGAGAGGCCCGCGTACCAAGATAACCCGAAAGTCTGGGACTGAGGCCATCATGGACATAAAGCAGAGGATTAATTCCAATTTTTTTTTTTTTTTTTGGAGGTGGGGAAACTGAACGAAGCTTACCTTTGCGTCTGAATGTCTTTAAAATGAGAAAATCCTGTATTTAACTTACTGGGCGTAAAGAAAGATGGTGATAAATGAGGTCGAGAACTTGAAAATGGAACTGACTTTTGATAACACGGGACAAATGTCGACCTCACACATTTGTGAACAAAATCATACAAGTATCATACCTTACATATTCTCAAACATTGAGCACTAAGCAGGTACAATAGAAGTAATTTGAAATCATCTTTACAACATAGA
Organism: Monodon monoceros; assembly: GCF_005190385.1. Lineage (NCBI taxonomy): Eukaryota > Metazoa > Chordata > Mammalia > Artiodactyla > Monodontidae > Monodon > Monodon monoceros. The sequence continues at coordinate 6,043,459 of NW_021703771.1, read as the reverse complement.
TATTCTCTGACATGAAATGGAAGTCTTTGTTATCAGCCATTAATTATTATTTGAAAATGCTGCCCATTGAATCCTTTCATTCAGAATAATTTGCTGAAGTACAATAGGAGAGCTGATCTTTTGCAAAATCAGGTTATCAAGACAAAAGGAAAGAATAATAGGAAAAACAAAATCAAATCAGGAAACCGTAGGTTTAACATTTTAGTTATGGATTTGAAGAAGAATCAGAATTAACATTTTGAAGCAATTTGCATTTATTCACTTTTTTTTTTTTTCTGTTAGGAAAACACACTTTTTCTACGTCTCATGCTTTCTTTCTGATCCCAAAGTCTGATATTTTTTGTGTTTGGCAACATACTGTCCCTCCAGCCTGCACTGTGGGCTGAGGTTATGTCATTGGGGCTGAGGACAAGTGAGAGCAAAGTGACACGGTGAAGATGCAGCCTCACCACCTGTGACATTTAGGAACCCAGCCCTTCGCTGATAATCCTTTATGCTATAATCAGACCTACAGGAATCTGGTTGTCACCTGTGAATGCCAAGTATGCTTCCATGTCGTGTTTCACGTTTTATCTGCAGAGACAGTACACCCAGGAAATAACCAGCTTAAAGAATGTGCAAATTCACACCCCTGAACTGCTGAGAAATTCTTTAGTCTGACTTAGTAGCTGTCAGAGGGAGCTATATTTGCTCTCCCTGACTGACGTGTAACAGGAGTTCAAAAAGTCACTTATTTTTCCTTCCATTATTACAAATGTGACTGGACATAGAAGTAGAGTGCAAGAGTTTTGCTCCAAAGTTGAAAAAACATCACCGTTTGAGCAGCATTTGCTACACAGAGCATGGTGACCAGGGAGGAGACACCAGCCAGCCCTTCCTGGACCACTGAGGGCACCCGACAGCCTGGAGGCTGTGATTTCCTCTAAGCAGGAAGGCCTGTGACGCAGTGCTTTCCTTGAGCGAAGAGGACTCACGGCCCATGTGGGTGTCCTGGATAATTTCATTAGGACAGGCCACTCTTCTGCCTTAGTATGCAGTCGCAGTCTCCAAAATATTTCTCCTGGTATTGACATTTCCTGGGAGTAATTTGAAAAAGTGGAGGCATAATCAAGACAATGAAATATTTCTACTTCTCCACTAACTTTAGAACTGTGGAGGGGATAAATGCCAAGGCTGAAACCTTGCAGGAAGGCTAACTGTTCCCAGAAGAGAGGTGTTTGCCACTTGATGAGAACAAGAGGGAGAGACTGAGGAAAATGTCATCTACCAGAGACAGAGCACGAACTTGAGCCCGAGGTTAGGTACGTCGTGGGCCTCAGCACATGACGTCTACCTTGAGTTTAGATGTATTTCTTGGCATGCGGTGTGGCAGGAAGTTAGTCTAGGATCTAGGTGGATGTGTTTGGAAACAGCTGGATCCTACCAGAATACTCTTTTTAATTTTATGACTGAGTATGTTGACAGTTCACGTCAGACAAGCAGACTCCAGCCTAAGCAATGGTGGGTGAAAGAGCTTGCAAAGTGGAGGTGAAAAGGGCATGAGGAAAACCAGTGTTACCCCTGAAATAAATGGGGACTTTTCAGGGCAGTTATATGGAATTTCAGCTGCTGGATTACTCCTACAAAGAACACTTAAAACATTGCTCTCCCTCCCCCCCCCCCCCCCTCCCTCCCTCCCTCCCTCCCTCCCTCCCTCCCTTCCTTCCTTCCTTCCTTCCTTCCTTCCTTCCTTGTCAGACAAGCCATGATTTTTACTGCTTCAGTGCTATGCAGTGATGGGTGTGGGTTTATCTTTGGTATGGTATTAAATTAGAGTCGGGTTAGTTTCATTTTGCTGATGAAGGATGTGAATGTAAGATCATTTTCCATTCTTTCTACCCTGTCCTCTTCCAGAGGCAAAATGGTCTTTGACTTTCTTTACTTTTCACCTCATCCACAAGCTTGTTCATTTTATTATCCATGGTGATACTGTTATCTCAATCAATCTCTCTAGATCAGTGCTTTTCAAACTGACCTATACAGGGTCTTGAAATTAATTTAGTGGGTTGTAACCAGTGTTTAAAAAATGAAGTAGAGGGGAATATATGATATTGGAATGCCTTGCACATTGGAAGAGTCTTGTTTTAATGAAATAGGTTTAATTTATATGTATGGCTGTACTAGAACACTATAAGAAATATATCCCTTCATGTGGACACAGATAAGAAAGATTGAAAACCACTGCTGAGGGACGGTGGGGATTCACTGGTGGCTGCTGAGGGGCCCCAGAGGGCAGTGACCACAGTGGCCCACAGACACGCCATCTGGATTACTTGAGGTGGCGTCTCGTGCAGATACTGTTCTTCTGTTTTCTGAGCTCTTGGAGTTGCATTAGTTTCCGTTTTCCAAGCCTTGTCTTTTAGTCAGTTCTATAAACTCTCACTATCCTTCCAGTAAAATATTTTGCTGCCTAAGTGAGCCAGAGTTGAACCATAGTAGCTTGAAAAGGTCTCTGAATTATGCCCTATGTAGAAGAGTTAAACGTTAACCCACCTGATACTGACGCTGCAAGAGTTCTCACATGGGGGAGGTCAGCTGTAACTCGGGTCACAAATCCAAAATTAATGTGGTTTACTCCCTTTCCCTTTTTTTCTGCCAGGACATACAAAGAAAGGCAAGTTGATTTCACTAATTAGGGTCAAACAGATCCTCCAATGAAGCAGTATTCTGAGGATTGGTGATGTCATTTAGAATTTTAATGAAATTTAATATGCCACATCACTCTTTTTTTTTTTCCTTGAACACCCCTTTTTTTATTGAATGAAAGATTCTTTAAATTTTATAGTTCTTTACAATTTTCAAAAGTTTCACACAAAGGATTTCATATAATCCCATAATATTTGAAATCTCCCACTCCTGTCTTCCCCCTCCCCCCTTCCCTCTCCCCACTGGTAACCACTAGTTTGTTCTCTATATCTGTTTAGTCTGCTTCTTTTATGTTTTATTCACTAGTTTGTAGTATTTTTTATATTCCACATATAAGTGACATTATACAGTATTTGTCTTTCTCTGTCTGACTTACTTCACTTAGCATAATACCTTCCAAATCCATCCATGTTGCTGCAGATGGCAAAATTTCATTCTTTTTATGGCTGAGTAGTATCCCATTATATATATATATCTTCTTTATCCAGTCATCTGTTGATGGACACTTAGGTTGTTTCCATACCTTGGCAATTGTAAATAACACTGCTATGAACATTGGGGTGCATGTATCTTTTCGAATTAGAGTTTTCATCTTTTCCGGATATATGCCCAGGGGTGGGATTCCTGGGTCATATGGTAATTCTATTTTTAGTTTTTTGAAAAATCTCCATATTGTTTTCCTCAGTGGCTGCACCAATTTACATTCCCACCAACAGTGCACGAGGGTCCCTTTTCTCCACACCCTCTCCAGCATTTGTTATTTGTGTTCTTTTTGATGATGGCCATTTTGAAGGTGTAAGGTTGATATCTCATTGTGGGTTTTTTTTTTTTTTTTAATTTATGGCTGTGTTGGGTCTTCGTTTCTATGTGAGGGCTTTCTCTAGTTGCGGTTAGCGGGGGCCACTCTTCATTCCGGTGTGCAGGCCTCTCACTATCGCAGCCTCTCTTGTTGCGGAGCACAGGTTCCAGACGCGCAGGCCCAGTAGTTGTGGCTCATGGGCCTAGTTGCTCCACGGCATGTGGGATCTTCCCAGGCCAGGGCTCGAACCCGTGTCCCCTGCATTGGCAGGCAGATTCTCAACCACTGTACCACCAGGGAAGCCCCTCATTGTGTTTGTTTGTTTGTTTGTTTGTTTTTCGGTACGCGGGTCTCTCACTGCCGTGGCCTCTCCTGGTGCGGAGCACAGGTTCCGGACGCGCAGGCTCAGTAGTTGTGGCTCACGGGCCCAGCCGCTCCGCGGCACGTGGGATCTTCCCGGACCGGGGCACGAACCCGCGTCCCCTGCATCGGCAGGCGGACTCTCAACCACTGCGCCACCAGGGAAGCCCTCATTGTGGTTTTGATTTGCATTTCCTTGATGATTAGCAACGTGGAGCATCTTTTCATGTGCCTGTTGGCCATGTGCATTTCCTTTTTGGAAAGATGTCTATTCAGTTCTTCTGCCCATTTTTAAATCAGGTTGTTTGTTTTTTTGATGTTGAGTTGTATGAGCTGTTTATATATGCTGGATATTAACCCCTTATCAGTCATATCGTTTACAAATATCTTCTCCCATTCATTGTTGTCTTTTCATTTTGCTTAGCCACTTTTAAAAATATCTTTATTGGAACATAATTGCTTTACAGTATGTGTCAGTGTCTGCTGTATAACAAAGTAAATCAGCTATATGTATACATATATCCCCATATCCCCTCCCTCTTGAGCCTCCCTCCCAACCTCCCTATCCCACCCCTCTATGTGGTCACAAAGCACCAAGCTGATCTCCCTGTGCTATGCGGCTGCTTCCCACTAGCTATTTATTTTATGTTTGGTAGTGTATATATGTCCATGCCACTCTCTCACTTTGTCCCAGCTTCCCCTTCCCCCACCGTGTTCTCAAGTCCATTCTCTACAACTGCATCTTTATTCCTGCCCTGCCACTAGGTTCAACCTCACGTCTATTTGTTTTTCTCTTTCTGACTTACTTCATTCTGTATGACAGACTCTAGATCCATCCACCTCATTACAAATAACTCAATTTCATTTCTTTTATGGCTGAGTAATATTCCATTGTATATATGTGCCACATCTTTATCCATTCATCGGTCGATGGACATTTAGGTTGCTTCCGTGTCCTGGCTATTGTATATAGTGCTGCAATGAACATTGGGGTACATGTATCTTTTGGAATTATGGTTTTCTCAGGGTATATGCCCAGTAGTGGGATTGCTGGGTCCTATGGTAGTTCATTTTTAGTTTTTAAGGAATCTCCATACTGTTCTCCATAGTGGCTGTACCATTTACCTTCCCACCAGCAGTGCAAGAGGGTTCCCTTTTCTCCACACCCTCTCCAGCATTTATTGTTTGTAGATTTTCTGATGATGCCCATTCTAACAGGTGTGAGGTGATACCTCATTGTTGTCTTGAGTTGCATTTCTCTAATGATTAGTGACGTTGAGCATCCTTTCATGTGCTTCTTGGCCATCTGGATGTCTTTTCTGGAGAAATGTCTATTTAGGTCTTCTGCCCTTTTTTGGATTGGCCACATCACTCTTAAGTAATGTTCACTGAGAGCCTATTTTTATACTTGGCAGTTAGAGTTGGAAAGGATTGTAAAGGGTAAAATCACCAGATGAAATTGTTTGAAGTAGGAAATTTTGTGTCTGTTCTAATAATTCAACCAAATATTAAACACTTACAGGGTTTAGGATCTAGACAGAGTCCTAAGCTATAAGTAATATATATATGGAGAGAGCACTTCCTTTGTTCATAGTTGTACAAGATGAGACATAATCTAAACATTCATCAATAGGGAATTTTAACAATTAATTGGATATTTATATAATTGACTATGATGTAATGAAAAAAGAAAGTTTTCTTTATGTACTGACATGAAACAATCTCTGAAAAAAATTAATTTCAAAAAGCAAGGTGGAGGGTGATGCATATAGTAAGCCCCATTTGGTTAAAAGTAAAGAGAATATTACATGTTTGCTTAGGCATAGAAATACCTGTGGAAAGAGCCACAAGAAACTGATGCCTTTGGCAAAAGAACCTGGAGGACAGGGACGGCTACTTTCCTATTATCTTCTGGACATTTTGAATCTTGCATTAAAAAAAAATCAGTAAATTAAAAATGAAAAACATCTTCTACATGCTGATCTTTGATCTGTTTTTTGAGTTTATTTAAGCTTCGTTTGCTCTTTTTACCCTAGCCTTGGCGTGATGAAAATAATAGACTCTCAGAATTCCCCATTTGGGAGAATGTGGAATTGAGATGACTAATTAGCCTTGATGAATCCTGAAATACTGGGGACCCAGCAGTACATGACTTTCCAAGGGTGAAATTTGGCCCTTGTCACTTGGACCAAGTGTGTTTTGGCGTGTTTGAGAGAGCAGTAGCATCTGTTTATTTTATTATTATTTTGTATTGAATATGATCACTTGTAAGTGTTTCTACGAACGGCAGGTATTTAAAGCATAACACCAGATGTGCACAAATAAAAATGTCCCCAGTGACGAGGACTTGATTGCTGTCATAACTCATCAGTGCTTCTGAAATTGTCTATTTTGTGACACCCAGGATTATCATTTGCTGTGACTAAACCCTTGGTACTGTCCACTTCTTATCAAGGTATTTCTATGATGTATTTGATGAACATAATTGCATTTTATATTTATGAAACAGATGAAAAAGTCTGATGCAATATACTGGTATTTAAAAAGGCACCGTGGCCTACAGCAGCAAGAACAGCACTTGGACCATAATCCTCTAAAGAACCCAAGAGAAAGGAAAATAATTAGATAATTTTTAATAGAATGCTTATCTATGCATTTGTTTAATAATTTAAACATCTATGCTTCCTATAATCTATATTTTTCCATGTTCTTTGAATTTTTATAGTACCCAGAATGAAATAAACCCAACATCCCTCTCTATTTTTCCCTTTGAGCCCTCATTTAGATATTAGCATATTCGATCAATAAAAAATATATGTTGTCATATCCATAGTATATTTCAAGAACTTGACCTAAAATTCTTGACGCATATTGGCTAAGTGGGTGCACTAATAATATTCAATATTCTATGAAGTTTTCTTAGTAGAGGTATAATAATAAGATAAAAACAGCTTAAACTTTCAGGTTCAACTCCATAATATCTAATTCATTGTATGCATTTTAAAAGGTGTCATTTTCCACGGGTACAGCTTGCATACCATCTGTTCGGTGAGGGGATATTTGGAGTCATGCCAGTTGGCAGCAAAAGCTATTGTTGAAGCTTAAATTTGGCACTTAATACCCTCCTTCTTATCCCTACCATTTATCCATTCATCCACCAATAAATTTACCTGAGCTAAGTGGATAGGTTTAAACAATTCAACCATCCACAGAGTTTTTCTTTCTCTCAGACACAAAGTGACCCTGGAAGAATCTGCAGTAAAGATGTTTATCCCTCCCAATGCTGCCTGTGAATTTTGGAATAGAAAATGTTTTATCTGTCTATCTGGCTGGCTATCTCTATGTGTATATCTATATATAGATTTAAGATTTCCCGCTATGAAGTGAGGCTCCACAACATAAAGCAGCAGTATCAGGAATGATGAGGCTTCTTGGTTGAAGGAAACTGATGATTTTGGAAAACGTGAGGGGGAAGGAGGAGACAGTCCATTTGCAGAGTAACAGATGTCTTAGAATGGAAACAGATCTTGGGTTTGGCAAGAATTCGTCAAAGCTTCAGAGGTAACCTCTGCTACCAAAGTTGACATTACCTTTCTTTGTCCAGCAATCAGTTAACTTCAGTAACACCAGAACTTTGGGCCAACAATCTGGCAGGGAAGCTGATTTAACTCAGAATAAAGATATTAACGTTTAGACAGAAACACCCTTAGGTTTTATGTGGTTATAAAATTGTTTTAAGTAATGCAAACAAATGAAAAATTCAAATTAGATATTGCAAATGTTATTATAATTTCAGTTTCTTCTTGGTAATAATACATGCCTAGCGGTGCCTTTGCTACTTGGCCTCTGACTTCCTAAAAAACTGCGCTACATAGGACAGAGCAATGATCAACCAGAAATGCATTTAGTCCTTTCCCACAGATATATCTACATTTGTTTTTCCATTTGTGCTTCCAAAACATAAACTCTCACATGGATTTTGTTGAATTATTTCACTAGGAATCTGGTAAGTATATGCCTTGTACTGATTAGGTATAAGGACCTTATTTAGAGACTAGACACAGAGAAACACTGTATCAATTTATTAAGTACATGCATGAAACCATCTTTCTCAGCTTTGCTTTTGATAGTGACACACTCTGACTGCTATACTGTGTATCTATATAGTGAAACACATCGATGTCCAGAGAGTGGGGCTTTAGGATTAAAAGCATGGGCTTTGGAGTAAAGTAAGTTTTGACAGATCTCAGCTCACCAGTTATTGGCTATAGGACTTTGGCAGAACTACTTAATCTGAGTGTCAGTTTTCATTTGTAAAATGGGGAAAGTAATTATACCTACATCAAAGATAGAATTAAATGAATTGTGTGTGATGAGTATTTTTCTTCTGTGGTCAGTTAGTTTCCTTTCTTGGCTTTTTGTCTAACATCTTATTGTTTTACTTATTGATAATCATGTTTTGTATATAATGCTAATAACATTATTATATTTGTGGTGAACAATCATTCCCAATTCATAGCCTTGCATTTTGTTTATGATATTTTAAATGTGCAGTTTTAGAATTTTGATGTTGGCAAAATTGCCTTATCCTCTCTGGATTATTTCTTCCATTGTGCTTTACAGTAAGAAAGTCTTTCCTTAGCTAGAGACCAGGTCCTCCTAGATATACAGTTGATCTTTGAACAACGCCAGCGTAAGGGACGTCCATCAAACTCAGAACATGTAGTACTCTCGTACGTATTTATCAAAGAAATCTGTGTATAAGTGGACCCGTGGAGTTCATACACACACACACACACACACACACACACACACACACACACACACACACGGTCATTCCTCAGTATTCACAGGGGATGTCAGGACCCACCCATGGGTACCAAAATCCATGGATGCTCAAGTCCCATAGTTACCTTATCTGCTGATTCTGCACCCACAGATAAGGAGGGCCAACTGTATATGTATTTCTTGTTTTTATGCTTCAGTTTAACATTTATTTCTTCAATTTATTTATAATTAGCATATGATGCCAGATGACACCTTGAATGAATGTTCTTCCAAACAATTAGTCAATTTACCCAAAGGCAAAAATCTTCCCACATCTTCATGTATTTAAAATAATACAGTAAGTTCTTATTTTGCTAGGATTGACTTCTAAGTTTGTTTTTTTTTTTCTGTTACACTGGTCTCTCTGTTAATTCTTCACTGCTTAAATTTTTCTGTTTATAGCATCTGGTATGGTCTTCCTTCATTAGACATTATCAGAACTTTGAACTTTTTTCCTACTGTTTTTCCAGATGTGTTTTAGACTTTGTGTAATGATTTTATAATTTTATTTTTTATGTTTTGAAAATGTAGTAGCTGCACAAGCAATAGAGCAGAGAGTAGATATTCCTACCAACCCTGACTCCTACGTTTTCTTCCCCTTGCAGTTGCTGTGTGTAAGAAGTTAGGCATGTTACTTAATCTCTCTGCCTCAGTTTCCTCACGTGGAAAATGGGGATAATAATTGTACCTAACACACTGAACTTCTTTGATGATTAAATTATATAACTAAATTGTTTAGAACAATGCCTGGCCTATTGTAAATGCTCTGTAAAACTTAGCTGTTTTGTTTTTTTTTTTGCGGTACACGGACCTCTCACTGCTGTGGCCTCTCCCGTTGCGGAGCACAGGCTCCGGACGCACAGGCTCAGCAGCCATGGCTCACGGGCCCAGCCGCTCCGCGGCATATGGGATCTTCGCGGACCGGGGTGCGAACCCGTGTCCCCTGCATCGGCAGGTGGACTCTTAACCACTGCACCACCAGGGAAGCTCAAAACTTAGCTGTTTTTATCAGTAGCAAAGTTTCTTGTAAATCCTTCTAGAGATAGTCTATGCTGATGAAACGTGCTTTATTGCTTTATACAAACAAATGGAAGCAAAATGTGTACATTCTTCTGCACTTTTTTAAAAAAAAATTAAATAGATCATGCAGCTCATTCTCTATCAGTATATAATACATATATACTTATCTTTTCTTTTTAATTCCTTCATAATATATTATTGTATAAATATATTTTTTATTTAAAAAAATCTATTGCTAATGAATATTTAGATTGCTTGCAGTCTTTTGCTACTGTAAACAATGTGGCAATGAATGATTTCATCTTAAGCACATGTGTAGGTATATTTGTTGATCAATTCCTAGAGGTACAATTGTGGATCAAAGTGTATGTTCATATTAAATAGTAATAAATCTTTTTGATTTGACCTCCATAGATATTATATTCACTTGTACAGACATCAGTAATGTGTGACAGATTCTGTGTCAATACTGTATTACTAACACAAGAGCTTATCAGGCTTGGTCTTTGTTAGTATGAGAGGTGAAAAATGTTGTCTCATGGTTTTAATTTGCAGTTGTTTAACTATGATTAAGGTGATTTCCTCTGATATGCTTTAAAAATTATATTTATTTTTATTTGAGCAGTCAATGAATGTCTTTTGCCCATTTTTAAAATTAGAGTTTTGCTCTTTTTTATATTGATCTATAAGAACTTTTGGAATATTAAGTCTTTTTATCATTTGCCACATGTATGTGGCAAATATATTTTTTCCGTCTCTTCACTTGTCTCCCATGGTTCATGAATTTTTTTGAGGTGTAGAAATCTAAAGTTGCTCTGTGTGTCAGGTTAATCCATATTTCTTTCTGTGACTTCTGGGTTTTGACTTCTCTTTTGTGTCAAGGTCTTGGTAGTAGGTCACATCTGTTGTTCCCTACATTTTCTGGGTGCTATTCAGGAGTGAACTCAGGAGAATTAAGGGTTAGGAATAAGATGTTCAGCTCTGATGGTGATCCAACCCAATTTAATGGGTTTTAAGGCATGCCACCAGAAGATTAAAGTAATGGAGTCAGAGCAAGGTAATCATCGTCATGTCCATCTGTCATGAGAATGAGCTTAGTGTCTTCCTCTCTAGATAAGGACTGCTTGCTGGTGAACTGCTAACCCACAGGCCATAAGATATAAGCTATCATTTTCTCCCATTTGGTGACTTCTTTTCTTTGGGCAAGTTGCTAAAAGTGGAATTTTAGACCCAAGAATAAGGATATTCTTAAGGCCTTTGACACCTATTCATATACTATCCTCCATAATTTGTAGAAATTTGTACCAACAATGGATGAGAGAGTTCCCTTTCCTAGAACCTTTAAAATCTCTCCCAATTTGTAGGTAAAATATAAAATTCCATTAATTGTGTAACTTGTATTTTTTTAATTGCTAGTGAAGCTAAAATGTTTTTGCTTATTGTTTTTATGTTTTTAGAAATGATTATGTACTTAAATAATTTCAAAATTTTATGGTGTTTGACTTTTTATTATTGATTTATAAGTGCTCATTATATATTGTTTATTAATCCTTTAACTGTCATCTAGTGTACTGATTATTCAACAATCCAAATGTTCTCCTGGGTTCTCTTAAAATATATGTATATCACATATTTATACTTAATTTTTACATATCATTTTACCATTTTTCTCTTACATATAAATGCCTATAAAAGATAAATGTTTATATAAATATAAATAAATGCCTATAAATATGCATTATTTCTTTTTAGATTTTAGATAACAATATGACTATAAAGGACATTCATTTCCTGTGGCATATTGTTTTGAAATTTGTTTTAAAAATAGTATAATTATAAGTCTCTTTGTTAAAATTTTAGTGTAAGTTTTAGAAGTTCTACCCTTCTAACCTTGTATTGAGTGTTAAGGACATTTTGCCTCTGTAATGTTGCTCCAGATGCTTTCTTTTATTAAGAACTCTCAGGAGGAGTGACATCAGCATCATGGTGGTGTGAGATGCTGTCTTTTTCCCTTCAATTTACAAACAGTAAAACATCCATAACTCAACAAATGTTCCTCTGTCCAACACACTAGGACACCAGAGAATTCCACACATTCATACTTCTGAAGGTGGGTGTATTAGAATATATGGAGGAGGAAAAGCTGAGGAGAGCCCACAACCCAGATAACCCTAGACACAGCAGAGGCACCCACTGTCCTGGTGCCCCAGGTGGTGACACCAGTGACAGCAGTGATACTGGCAGCAACAAGGCACCAGCAACCATGGAAGCTCAGGTAAAACAAGGGCACCAGGTGACATTTCTGGCAGAGGCAATGGAGGGTAGAAAGTGCAGATGAGGAAACCTAAGTAAGAGAAACCAAAAACTTGTGCTATAGCGCCACCTACTGAAAAATAAAGATATCTAATTATCAAGCTGTTGAATTGTTAGAATCAAGTGAAAAAAACAAAAACAAAAACAAAACAAAACAAAATAAACCCCTCTGCCTAAGGAAGAAAGGTGTTCACTACTTCAAATGCACTAAAAGAGAAACAACTTATCAAGCACATGATAAAACATGGTATCACAGTATTACAAAAAGAAAACGATAATTCTCCAGAAGCCAAACTTAAATTTACAGAATATTGTGATCTGATAGAGAATTCAAAATAGCTGTCATGAAGGGACTCAATGAGCTACAAGAAAAGTCAGAAAGAAAGTTCAGTGAGCTCAGGAATAAAGTTAATGAACAGAAGGAGTACTTACCAAAGAGATGGAAACAATAACAAGAACCAAACAAAAATTCTGGAGCTGAAGAGCTCAATAAATGAGATAAAGAATGCATTAGAAAGCACTGGAAACAGAGAAGATCAGATGAAAGAGAGAATTAGTGAACTCAGTGATAGAAATGATACAGGAGAAAAGGAAAGAGAACTCAGATCTTAAAAAATTAAGAAATTCTACAAGAGCTATCCAACTTCATTGGGAAGTTCAGCATAAAGATAATGGGGATCCCAGAGGGAGAAAGAAGCAGAGACTTTATTTAAAGAAATAATAGCTGAGAACTTCCCAAACCTGGGAAGGAACTGGGTATGCCAGTCCAGGAAGCTAAGAAAACACATAATTACCACAATGCACAAAGACCATTTCTAAGACACATTATATTAAAACTGTCAAAAGTCAATGACAAAGAAAGAATTTTAAAGTGGCCAGGGAACAAAGGATGGCTTTCTCAGCAGAAACTCTATAGACCAGGAGAGAGTGGAATGACGTACTCAAAATATTGAAAGTAAAAACAGTCAACAAAGAATATTCTATCCAGGAAAGTTATCCTTTAGATATGAAGGAGAAATAAAGGCTTTCCGAGGCAAACAAAAGCTGAGGGAATTCATCACCACCAGACCTGCCTTACAGGGTATTTTGAAAGGAGCTCTTCTCCCTTAAATGAAAGGGCAAAAGTACAGAAAACTTTAAGTAAGGTGATAAATAGAGAGACAGAATCAGAAAATCGAAACTCTATATCAGAAGAGGTTGTTAAACACTTAATTATAGCATAAAGATTAAAGGGAGAAAAAGCAGTAAAAATAACAATAGTTACTTCAATTTGATAACAAACTCCCAACATAAAAAGAGATTATTTGAGACAATAAAAACATAAAAGAGGAAGAGAAAATGGATGGAACTTGTATAGGCAAATAAAGAGAAATTTTTATCAGCAGAAAAAGGACTATTTTTATCTATGACTTTTTTTTGCATAAAAGGACTATTTTTTATATAAAAGGACTATTTTATACAAACCTCATGGTAACCACAAAACATAAATCTAGAGCAGAGACAGGAAACATAGAAAAGAGGGGAACCTGAAAAAAATTATAGAAAACCACCAAACTAAAATGGCAAACAGGAACACAAGGACAAAGAAAAAATGGAGATACAGAGCAACCAGAACACAAAAGACAAAATGGCACAACTAAGCAACTAAGTCCTCACCTATCAATAATCATCCGAATTGTAAATGGATTTCATTCACCAGTCAGAAGACACAGAGTGACTGGGTGGATTAAAAAACAAGATCCAAGTATATACCTCCTCCAGGAAACACACCTCAGCTCTAAAGACAAACAGAGGCTCAAAAATAAGGGATGGAAGATGATACTCGAAGCAGATGGCAGCCAAAAGAAACCAGGTATAGCCATTCTCATATCAGACAAAATAGACTTCAAGCCACAAGAAGTAACAAGAGACAAAGATGGACACTTTATGATAAAGGGGGTAATGCATCAAGAAAGTATAACAGTTATTAATATATATGCACCTAACATAGGAACATCAAAATATATAAAGCAATTATTGCCAGACCTAATGGAAGAAATGGACACTACACAATAGCACTGGGGGACTTTAACACCCCACTTACATCAATGGATAGATCATCTGCACAGAAAGTCAACAAGGAAACAGCAGCCTTAAATGAAAGATTAGACCAGATAGACTTAATAGATTTATATACAACATTCCATCCAAATGCAGCAGAATACACATTCTTCTCAAATGTGCGTGGAACATTCTCAAGGATAGAACATATGTTGGGACACAAAACAAGTCTCAACAAATTTAAGAAGATTGAAAGCATATCCAACATCCTTTCTGTCTTCAGCGGTATAAAACTAGAAATCAACTGCAAGAATAAAGCTGGAAAAATCACAAATATGTGGAGACTGAGCAACATGTTGCAGAAAAACTATTGGGTTAATGAGGAATGAAAAGAGAAGTAAAAAAATGACTGAAGAAAAATGAAAATGAAAATACAACATATCAAATTCTACAGAATGCAGCAAAAGTGGTACTGAGAGAGAATTTTATAGCAGTTCAGGCCTATGAAACTCAAATAAACCATCTACTATTACACCTAAAGGAAGTAGGTAAAGAATTAAAAAACAGAGCCCAAAGTCAGTATAAGGAAGGAAATAATAAAGATCAGAGCAGAAATAAATAAAATGGAGACCAAAAAATAACCAAAACAAAACAAAAATACACACATGAAAGATCAATGAAACTATGAGCTGGTTCTTTGGAAAGATAAACAAAATTGACAAACCTTTAGCTAGACTCACAAAGATAAAAAGAGAGGAAACTCAGATAAATAAAATCAGAAATGAAAGAGGAGAAATTACAGCAGATACCACAGAAATACAAAGGATTATAAGAGAATACTATGAATAGCTATCCACCAACAAATTGGTCATCATAGAAGAAATCAATAAATCCTTAGACTCATACAACCTTTCAAGACTGAATCATAAAGAAATAGAAAATCTAAGTAGACCAATCACTAGTAAGGAGATTGAGATGGTAATTTTAAAAACCTCTCAAAAAACAAATATCCAGGACCGGATACCTTCCAGGTGAATTCTACCAAACATTCAAAGAAGATTTAATACCTATTCTTTTCAAATTCTTCCAAAAAATTTGAAGAGGAGGTAATGTTTCCTAACTCACTTTGCATGGTTAACAACACCCTGATACCAATACCCGACAAGGACACCACACACACACAAAATTACAGGTCAATATCTCTGATGAGCATAGATGCAGATATCTCAACATAATATTAGCAAACCAAATACAATACATTATAGAATCATACACCATGATCAAGAGGGATTTATTCCAGGGATGTAGGATGGTTCAAATCTGCAAATTAATTAACATGACACGTCACATTAACAAAATGAAGTATAAAAATCAAATGATCATCTCAACAGATGCAGAAAAAGTATTTGACGAGATTCAATACCCATTTATGACAAAAACTCTCAACAAGGTGAGCATATAAGGAAAGTACCCCAACATAAAAAAGGCCATATACAAGAAACCCACATTTAACGTCATAATCAATGGTGAAAAACTGAAAGGTATCTCTCTAAGATATGGAACAAGGCAAGGACGCTCACTCTTGCCACTCTTGTTCAACATAGTCCTAGCCACAGCAATTAGGCAATTAGGGAAAAGAAAGGCATCCAAACTGGGAAGGAAGAAAAACTGTCATCATTTGCGGATTACATATGTATAAAACCCTAAAGACTCCACCAAAAGAACTATTAGAAATGTTAAATGAATACTGTAAAGTTGCAGGGTAGAAAATCAATATGAAAGTCTGTTGAATTTGTAGGCACTAATAGCAAACTAGCAGAATGAAAAATTAAGAAAAGAATCTCTATGTCTTCTTTGGAGAAATGTCTATTTTGGTCTTCTGCCCAGTTTTTGATTGGGTTGTTTGTTTGTTTTTTGATATTGAGCTGTATGAGCTGTTGTATATTTTGGAAATTAAGCCCTTGTTGGTTGCAACATTGCAAATATATTCTCCCATTCTGTAGGTTGTCTTTTCGTTTTCTTTATGGTTTCCTTTTCTGTGCAAAAGCCTGTAAGTTTGACTAGGTTACACTTGTTTATTTTTGCTTTTATTTCCTTTGCCTTGGGAGACTAATCTAAGAAAGTATTGCTAGGATTTATGTCACAGAATGTTTTGTCTATGTTATCTTTTAGGAGTTTTATGTGTCATGTTTATATTTAAGTCTTTAAGCTATTTTGAGTTTATTTTTGTGTATGATGTGAGCATATGTTCTAAATTCATTGATTTACATGAGGCCATCCGGCTTTCCCAACACCTCTTGCTGAAGAGATTATCTTTCCCCATTGTATATTCTTTTTTTAAAAAACTTTTTAGTTTATATTGGAGTAGAGCTGGTTAACAATGTTGTGATAGTTTCAGGTGCACAGCAAAGTGACTCAGCCATACATATACATGTATCCATTCTCCACAAACTTCTCTCCCTTCCAGGCTGCCACATAGCACTGAGAGAGTTCCTTGTGCTATGCAGTAGGTCCATGTTTGTTACCTCCTTTGTTGAAGATTAATTGACTGTAGGTGTGTGGGTTTACTTCTGGACTCTTTATTCTGTTCCATTGATCTGTATGTCTGTTTTGTGCCAATACCATGCTGTTTTGATTACTGTAACTTTGTAGTAGTGTCTAAAGTCTGGGAAGGTTGTGCCTTCAGCTTTGTTCTTTTTCTTCAGGATTTCTTTGGCATACAGATGGCCAACAGACACATGAAAAGATTCTCGACATCATTAATTATTAAAGAAATGCAAATCAAAACTACAATGAGGTACCACCTCATACCACTCAGAATGGCCATCATCAAGAAGTCTACAAATAATAAATGCTGGAGAAGGTGTGGAGAAAAGGAACCCTCCTACACAGTTGGTGGGAATGTAAATTGGTGCAGCCACTATGGAGAACAGTATGGAGGTTCTTTAAAAGACTAAAAATAGAACTACCATATGATCCAGCAATCCCACTTCTGGGCATATACTCAGACAAAACTATAATTCTAAAAGATACATGCACCCCGATGTTCATTGCAGCACTATTTACAATAGCCAAGACATGGAAACAACCTAAGTGTTCATCAACAGAGGAATGGTTAAAGAAGATGTGGTCTATATATACAATAGAATATTACTCAGCCATAAAAAAGAATGAAATAATGCTATTTGAAGCAACCTAGAGATAATGATACTAAGTGAAGTAAGTCAGACAGAGAAATACAAATATCACATGATATCACTTATATGTGGATTCTAAAAAAAATGATACAAGTGAACTTATTTACAAAACAGAAACAGATTCACAGGCATAGAAACAAACATATGGTTACCAAAGAAGAAAGGGGTGGGGAGAATAAATTAGGAGTTTGGGATTAACAGATACACATTACTATATATAAAATAAATAAACAACAAGGACCTACTGTGTAGCACAGGGAACTATATTCAATATCTTGTAATAACCTATAGTGAAAAAGAATCTGAAGAAGAATATATATATTCTTTATACATATATATATAAATCTGAATACAGATAATATACAAACATGTATATATATGTATATCTGAATCACTGTGTCATACAGCAGAAACTAGCACAACATTGTAAATCAGCTATACATCAATAAAAAAAAAATCTCATTTACAAACTCAAAAAAATAATAAAATACCAGGAATAAATTTAAACACTGAAAATAGTACACTAAGAATGATAAGATATTGTTGAAAGAAATTGAAGAAGACAGAAAGAAATGGAAAACTATTCTGTGCTCATGGATTGGAAGGATTAAGTTGTCAAAATGTCCATATTACTTACAGCAATCTACAGATCAATGCAATCCCTATTAAAATCCCAAGGATATTTTTCACAGAAATAGAACAGAAAACTTAAAATTTGTGTAGAATCACAAAAGACGGCAAATAGCCAAAGCAAACCTGAGGAAAAAGAACAAAGCTAGAGGTATCACACGCTCTGATTTTAAATTATACTACAAAGCTGTATTAACCAAAACAGCACGGTATTGGCAGAAAACAGACACACAGATCAATGGAACAGAATAGAGGGCTCAGAAATAAACCCATATAGATACTGACAACTAATTTACAACAAAGGAGCAAAGAATATACAATGGAGAAAGATAGTCTCTTCAGTAAACGATGTTGGGAAAACAGGACTGCCACACACCAAAAGAAAGAAACTAAATTACTACCTTACACCACACGCAAAAATTAAATCAAAATACATTAAAGACTTGAATGTAAGATATGAAACCATAAAACTCTTAGAAGAAAACATAGGCAATACACTCTTTGTAATTGGTCTTAGCAATATCTTTCTGGATTTGTCTTTTCAGTCAAGGGAAACATACAAAAATAAACAAAAGGGACTGCATCAACCTAAAAAGCTTCTGCACAGAAAAAGACATCATCAACAACATGAAAAGACAGCCTACCAAATGGGAGAAGATTATTTGCAAATCATATATCCAATGAGGGATTAATATCCAAAATATGCAAAGAACTTATGCAACTCAAGAACACCAACAACAGAAAAACCCAAGCTGATTAAGAAATGGGCAGAGGATATGAACAGGCATTTTTCCAAGAAGAAAAATGGCTCATAGGCACACGACAAGGTGCTCAACATTACTAATTATAAGGGAAATGCAAGTCAAAACCACTATGAAATATCACCTCACATCCATCAGAATGGCTATTATCAAAAAGGCCAGAAATAACAAGTGCTGGAGAGGGTGGGGAGGAAAGAGAACCCTTATAAACTGTTGGTGGGAATGTAATTTGATACAGCCATTGTGGAGAACAGTATGGAGGTTCCTCAAAAAATTATGAGTAGAACTACCATATTATCCAGCTATTTCACGTCTGAGTATTTATTTGAAGAATATGAAAACACTAATTAGAAAAAATATATGCACCCCTATGTTTATTGCAACATTGTTTACAGTAACTTAGATATGGAAAAAACCTAAGTGTCCATCTATGGATGAAAGGATAAAGAAGATGTGGTGTGTGTGTGTGTGTATATATATATATATATATATATATATATATATATATATATGCCACCTGAATACTATTCAGCCATAAAAAAGATGAAATCTTGCCATTTGTGACAACACAGATGGACCTTGAGGGCTTTATGTTAAGTGAAATAAGTCAGACAGGGAAAGACAAAGACCATATGATCTCACTCCTATGTAGAATTAAAAAAATAAATAAAATGAACAAACCAAACAAAAACAAACATGTAGACACACAGAGAGAAGAATAGTGATTGCCAAAGGGGATAGGGGTGGGAAGAGGGTGTAATGGGTAAAGGGGGTTAACTGTATGGTAATGGTTGGAAACCAAACTTTAGGTGGTGAGCACCCGGTCGTGTATATAGAAGCAGAAATGTAATGTTGTACATGTGAAACTTATATACTGTTATAAGCCAGTGTTACCTCAATTCCAAAAACAAAAAATGTTCACTTGAGTAAGACTGACATATTTTGAAGTATGCTTCTTTAGTTACTTTCAAGATGAAATTTCTGCTTCCTTATGCTGTTATTTCAATGTGCATAGAATTTTGAAACTGAAGATGCTTCAAAAGGGATTCTTCATTTCCTTGAGCACATGCAATTCGTTCTTAAAGCAAATCATTGGGTTGGAAGCCTGTATAACTCAGTTGTTTATCTAGTTCACAAAATATGCCTTGCTGATCAATTTGTCAATTTCCTGTGTCCTTTATAATGCTCATCTCAGGATTCCAAGCCTCACTTTGTCAAATATAAAGCAAGTACTATCACTACACTGTGCTAAATACTGTTCCAAGTACTTTCAGTTCATTGTCATTTAATCTTCACAAAAATTCTATAAAGTGAGGTATATTTTTACCCCCAATTTGTAGATGAAGAAATTCAGGCACGGAGAGGGTGACTTTGCACAGATCATTCAGTCAGGGCAGCCAGGATTAGACCTACAGAGCCCCAGGTGCATCAGAAAGTTGTATTTTTATGTAAAATCTCTAGATCTGTGAATGGTGGTACCTAACTCAAATAAATTTTAAATATCGTGTGAGTCAAAAAAACGCAGGCAAAAGACAAATTATCTGCACACTGAACACAGCAGTGCACATTCAGTTTTTGACTTCAGGCTTTTAGGATTCCTTCCTTGTTTACATCTACCAGGTACTCCTGGCTTTGCTCACCACTGCTGCCTCTTCTGAATCTTTCTATGGGCCATTTACCACACTCTGATTTCCACATTATTAAGTTGGGCTTGTTCACCCTCTTCTTCTCACTTTCTTGCAAGTAATTTAAGAGGACAAATAGGCACAATTGAAGGAGGTGGACTGTGGGTAATGGAAGGACATATATTTATTGAAAAAAAATCCACGTATAAGTACACCCATGCAGTTCAAACAAATGTTGTTCAGGGGTCAACTCTACACTGAAATAGGCTTTTGAAGATGACTTCAGGAAAATGAAAATGGTATATTCTGAGATGAATCAGGCAATCTTATAAAGAAGCTGTTCCTTGCCTCTTATCCTCTTTAAGAGGTTCTTTGGGCTGAAACACTACAGTGCTCTGATTCATTAGTGGAGTGCATTAAGTCTATTGTAGGATTATGTTATCTCTCATCTCCATTCTGTTGTCTATAACCTCCTTTTAGAGTTTGAAAACTCCTCAGTTGAAGTTTCTTCCTCATGCTCTTTCTTGTGTTACATTGGTCACACTTATGCTCTTTGCTTCCTTTCTTTTTTTTGCATATATATTGCTAGTGGTACTAGTCTTCACATTTCAGCTGCACTTTCATTGGGATATTTCATTTGAATCCTTAAGCCTGTCAGTTTTACACTGTCTTGCTGACAACGTCCAGCAGAGAAATCAGTCCCATCAGTTTTCTCTTCTCTGGGTTGACATCATTGAAGTGCTCTACAGGAAAAGGAGGCCTTGATTCCAGACACAGAGAGAAACTTCATGAACTGAAGGGCTGGTGTGTGACCTGCAAAACCCAAAACAGGATTGACTAAACTGGGACATCTCTGTCTTTTCCTGCTGCACTAAAATAGAGAATATATTCGGGTGACCCCATTTGTAGTCTGCTGTTTGAGGGCTCTGTGATAAGGGCTAAATGATGACAGGGAATAAAATCTAAACAAATGCCAGGATTTAAAAAAAATATATATATATATTTACAAATTCCTTTAAAGATGTAACTGATGCTACATTATAATTTTTAAAAAGAGATCATGATTGACAATTTTTTATTTTGTAGTTGAAACACTTCCCCTCAATTTTTGTGAAAGGACCCTTTTGACTCATCCAATAATGCTAAGCAACCAGATATATAATACTAAATGATATTTTATCTGTATTTTCTCAACATTCTATGTACAATGGAAATTTGGATGTACTCGTCTTCCTTCCTTAGTGAAAACATGCAAACATCTCACAGAAAAGAAATGGGTACAGTAATCTTTGACATGCCCTGTTTCAGAACAGTGGCCATATACTTATTAATATTATTTATTGTAATAAGAAGAAAATAATTATATAGCAGGGTGATAGGAGGTTTGGGATTTTCTTTAAAATATCCCATAGAAATCTGACAAGTTCTACTTATATTTTAAGTTCAGTGTTTATTATACTTCCTAACTCTGTCAGGCAGAATTAATTATTTCCCTTTTCTGCTTCATAGAATTTTGTTCAGTCATAGTACTTGGTGTGTTGTATTGTAATTTATATTCCTCTCTCCTCAGAAGGACTGTGGAAGACAGAAGAATTCTTCTGGAAGAATTCTTCTGGAAGAATATATGGTATATACCTGCAAAGAAAAGGATCTCACTCAAGTGTTAACAATTATTAGCTTTGGATAGAGAGATTATTTGTGATCTTTGCAAATAAATTATTTTTGTTTCTGTTTACTTAAATTTTCTATTTTTTCTAGTATGTTGTCATTTTTTCCCAGCAAGTACGTATTGGCTTTTTGTCAGGTATTGTTCTAGGAATTAGGTAGTATGTTGAGAACAAAACAGAGCAAAATCCCTGTCCTCATGGAGCTTATATTCTCATGGGAGGAATCACACAAAAAATGTAAAGAAGGAAAAGAAGGAAGAAGGAGGAGGAAGAGAGAAGATGGAGAAGAAAGAAAAATAACACTAGTAGTAGAGATCAATGATGGCTGGAGATCATTTGGAGGTGAAAGCAAGTGAAAGGATGGTTTCTAAGCTCATGCACCACAGCTACTGAGCCTGCGTTCTAGAGCCCACGAGCCACAACTACTGAGCCCGCATGCCACAACTACTGAAGCCCATGTGCCTAGAGCCCATGCTCTGCAACAAGAGAAGCCACCGCAATGAGAAGCCTGTGCACCACAATGAAGAGAAGCCCCTGCTTGCTGCAACTAGAGAAAGCCTGAGTGCAGCAACAAAGACCCAACGCAGCCAAAAAAAAAAAAAAAATTGAAGACATTTTTCAGAAAGTAGGAACAGAGGATAAGTAGGAACACAAGTGATGGAAAATAGGAGAATATATATTTAAAAAGCAGAGGATCCATTCAGGACGTCTAATATTTGACAGGTAAGGGCTCTAGTCAGGGAAACCAAAGTAATGAGACAGAAGAGATCATCAATGGACCCGCCATACAGCTTTCCAATTGAAGGGTCCGCCTAATTCACACTCACTCAAACCCACCAGTCAAGTGTGAGGGCAGAACAAAGGCTCTTTATACATGTGGGGTCTCACAAAGTTATCTTCTATATATTTTCTGGAAGTCGGTAGAGGAAGCGCTCCACCAAAACCAGAGGGTAAACAATATGGGAGAGACGTGAGGTCGAAGGACAGAGGGTTCTAACAAAGGGAGAGGGCGAAGGGAATTCCAAGCACGTGGGTGGAGGGAAGTGCCAGGGCTTCCGCTGGACAAGCGTGGGCTACAGCAGGAGGACAAGGGGCCACCACACGGAAGTCCCGCCCAAAGACCCCCATGAACTGGTGACATACCTGATGGGTTTGTACTGAGATGAATCTGAGAGTTTGTTAGGAGATTTTTAAAATATATAAATTTGTGACGAATGCACAGAAGACTAAGCAAGCAAAGAAAATCAAACAAACGAAAAAGCAACAGTAACAAACAGACTAAAACACCCCAGTCAAATAGAAACACTAGAAAGAAGTAAATGAGGAGCAAATGTTAGAAAGAAAGAAAATACAATCCTATATGTACTATGTGAATGAGCTGTGACAACGTATACGTAATCACAATTTTGTTAAAAATGAATAGTGACAATAAAAATTATGATATAACCACATTGTGAGAATGAGGTAAGATGTATATGTATTTGGTCATATTAGAGATTTAAAAAAATGTACTTCTGTGTAGGGTGCCAATTGACCATATCTAAAAAATAAAGATATACTATTTATAAGCCTGCTGTTTAGAAATGGGAAGTAAAACAATAGAATAAAAAGGTAATATAGTTTAAAATGATGATCTTTTGGTGGTGGAAGTAAATGGTGAGGAAGGATAGGGCAGGACGCTGGTGTTTTTTGCTGTAAGCCTTACAATAATAGTATTTGACTTCTAAAATATATACGCACGTTATTTTGAGGAAGGAAGGAAGAAAGGGAACAAAGCAGGAAAGGAAGGAGGGATGGAGGAAAAGAGGGAGGGATGAAAGGAGGAGGGCAGGAGGGAGAAAAGGAGAGAGAGAAAGAAAGGAAGAAAGAAGAGTTAAGAGGAGGCAGAGAGACTACAGGCAAATAATAGAATAATAAGTAATTTAGCCCTGCAGAATACATCAGCTATTTTTGTGTGTTATGAGGGCACTGGGGGTGGAGAGGGAGGGATGATCTATCCTCTACCTTTTTCCTCTTTGGAGCGAAAATCCCCCAATTCTTGTCATTATAGTGAGAATTCAACATCCAGCCTCACTTTCATTGACATGGAAGCACACAACCCCAGGCTGATCAGTGTTCTCTCATAATTCCGGACAAAGTGATTGGCTCAGGGATGGACACATCACTGGTACAGATTGACATGGATACTGGGGGATACAGTACGTCTTTCTTTTTCCTGGATTTCTTAGCTCTAACCCTGGAGCTGCTGGGGATCATCTTTGCTACCACATGATTGAATCTTTCTGGAATAAAGCAAACACAGAGGAAATCAGAGGGTAAAAAGACACAGCCTCAGATATGGGATGATATCATGCTCGAAATAGGTCAAGGGTTTCTTAGTTATCCATGCCAATATATCTCTCTTGTGCTTCGGCTAGTTTGATCTGGCTTCTGCCATCTGCCACCAAGAGTCTGAGTCACTGAGCCTTATCTCCATTCTCCATCCACTTTCTTCTTTGTCCCTGACTTCTTTATACCACCAACTTCAGGAACCCATAGCTCTCTTTTACAAAAATCCACATTCAAAAAATCTGTATAAACAGTTTTGGAAACAAATTAATATGTTATCTTATTTGGGAGTAGTTGAGTGTTGATATGGCATGAAATAGAGGTGAATATTAGGATGTTCTTTTGAATTTTGTTTTTTTTAGGATATTACTTTATTATTTATGTTATTTATGTTGACTGATTGAAGTATAGTTGAGTTACAATGTTGTGTTAGTTTCAGGTGTAGAGCAAGGTGATTCAGCTCTCTCTCTCTCTCTCTCGCTCTCTCTCTCTATATATATACATATATA